>NC_045786.1:56556421-56815346 GCF_009873245.2 Balaenoptera musculus | reverse complement strand
GCGCTCTGCGGTACCCGAGATGGGGAAACTGGAGCCCGAAGAGCGTCTAAGAGGCTCTTTCCGGCTACAGGCAGGGTGGGTAGCGGAGTCGGGGGCTAGGGAAGGCTCCCTGGAGGCGCGGTTTCGCGGCCCCAACCCCACCCCTGTCCCTAACACCAGGGGGCGCGACAGCTCCAGGCAGAGCCTGGAGGGCACAGGGTCTTGCAGAGGTGAGAAGGGGCTAAACCGAGGCTGGGGAAGCGGGGAGGGGTGGCAGGGCCGGCCGGCCGGGGCGGGGTGGCCACCCACCTGGTGCAGATGCGTGGGCGTCGGGCGCCAGAGCGCAGAGGAACAGGAGGAGTGGGCGCAGCAGCGGCGCGGGGCTGCGGGGATTCGGGCCGCCGGGCATGGCCGGTGCCGGGCGGCCGCCGGGCGATCCCGCGCGCACACTCTCGTCTCGTCCGCTCGCTGCCCGGTCCCGGGTCCGGCTCAGGACATGCCCGACCCGCGTGCAGCTCCCGGCGTCCCGGGCCCGGACTCCGGCCCGGCGGGCGGCTACGCTCGGTCCGCTGGCAACAAAGGCTGCAGAGCCCGCCCCCTCGGCCGGCAGCGGAGGCAAAGAAAAGACCGGGGAGGGAGAAAGAGAGAAAGAAAGAAAGGGAGGGAGGGAGAGAAGTCGCCGGCCCCCGCCCCGCCCCTCGGGCTCCTTCCCCCGCCCCCGGCCCGCCCTCCAGTCCCGGCTCGGCCTCGCCCCGCCCTGGCCCCGCCCTCGCGGGCCACTCGGGGCCGATGCCGGCGGCCCACCGCTCTAGGGCGGAGTTGGGGCAGGGAGCTATAGCGCCCCCAGACGGCCGCTTGGCCGCCCACCGGGCCGAGGGCGCCCTCTGGCGGTGGAGCGGAGCAGGCCCATCCCCACCTGAGCCCCCCAAGGCCCCCCAAGGCCCCCCAAAGAATCTGGAATTTCTGGAATTTCTGCCTTGTCCCTAAACTGTGCTCGAGGAGGCGCCCTTCGCTGTGCTCCCTGGGCTAGGCAGGCCTGCCCTTCTAAGGAAAAGGGACACGGAGGCCTCCCGAGGGTCCAAGGTCTCCAAAGCCAGGTGGGGAGAGAGGCACAGACTCTTCCCAAGTGGGCAGCTGTTTCCCACGCGGGGCGGGGTCCCTCAATTCCTCATGTCCAGACTCCTTTCCAAGTGTGTTTGCCTGGAGCGAAGCAAAGCATTCGGCCCACGGGCTGGAGCCCACAGACTCTCAGCAGGGGCCCCCTGGGAGCTTGGAGGCCAGCCAACCCCAGCCTCACATCCTCCGCTGCAAACACAGGCCATCTGTCCTTCCGTGGCCCCAGCCCTGATTCTGGCTTCCTGCTCCCTCCCCCGATGCTCCCAGGAGCCCCCGCCCCTGTCAAGGAGCACTCCCACCCCCCACCTCCTGCTTCACTAAACCTGGTCGACCTCTTGTTCCTCAGGACGGTGGTGGTCCGCTTTCTTCCCTTGGCCAGCCTTTGTGTAGCCACCCCCCTGCCTTCTGCTGCCCACATACCTCCTCCCTGTTCAATCTCACATGCACTTTCCCTCATTCCTGGAAGCTCCCTTCTGGCTCCTTCACCCCAAGCCCTGCTGCCCTCCTGGGGGACCCATGTAGCATGTGGCTACAGAGTTCCTTGACCTCCTCATCTCTAATGACCCTTCCCTGCGCTTTAGCCACCAGCCCTCACCGCCACAGCCTAGGCTACATCATCCCCAACTGCCCACTCTGAAATCTGAAGATCAGATGCCCCACTCTCACACCACACCCTGATGTCTTTCTCACCCTCCCTGAACATTCACAATCACACTACGTATTTTCCTTACTCGCCTCTTGTCACCTGCCTCTTCCCCCCGCCTACCTGCCCCTCCTGGCTTCACCTACTTCCCTCCCTAGCTATACTCACTGCTCGATCCCTGGCCCCTACCCAACTACTTTCCATTTCTCCCCTGCCCCTAACAGCAGTTGGCCTTGCTGCCAGTGACAGGGACAGTTCAGACCACCACACCCTGCCCCCCACACCCCCATCCTGTGCACCAAGCATCTGTAACTGGCACCCATGCATTTCCCCTCCCTCTGAACACAATGGAGCAGGCACCTTCCAGCGGTCAAAGGCTTCCACCAGGCCTCTGTGCTCCCCTCCTCTCTCCTCATCCTCCTCACCTAGGACCCTGCTCTAGGTGTTCCCCTCTTTCCTTGGTCTCCATTGGTTCCTGACCCTTAGTCTAAAAACATTCTGGTCTCCCTCCTATTAAAGATAGTGATTATACCCATCCATGGACAAGTGGTCCCTCTTGTTCCCACCCCACATCTCTGCTCCCTTTCTTAGTGTAACTTCTCCAGGGGGTTATCTAGATTTCTCCTCCTCCCATTTGCACCTCAGACTCACCCCCTCCACCATCTTCCACCCTGGTGCCAGAGCCATAGGACCCTTTTCAGTCCTTGTCACCTTGACCTGCCTGATGCATTCTAGAGGTGCCCTCACCCTCCCTACTCCTCAACTCTGCCCTCATCTACCTGGCAAACCTCCTCTTCACCCCACAGGTGTTGGGTATCCACGGGGGCCACAGCAGTGAGTGAGAGAGTCACGGTCTCTGGAACTCTCACGCTGGAGGGGAGCCACAGGTCACAAGCTAGTAGGCAGAGGTATAAACAAGACCAGCTGCTGAGAGGGGCTATGAAGAAAATAAAACTGGGAGGCTAGAGGGTCTACTTTCCAAGGGGTCAGTCAAGGAGGGCCTTCCTGAAGAGGTGACATTTACCAGGCATGTGAAGGTAAAAGGGAAGAGATGGGTACACACTTGGTGCATCTGAGACCTGTCCTTTCAGGCTCAGCTTATATGTCACCTCTCCCAGCAAGTCTTCCCCCACTCCCTTCTCAGGGTCCCCAGAGCACCCTTTGCCACCCCCATCATGGCACGAATCACACTGCACTGCTGTTGTCTGTTTATGTGTCTGTCAACCCCACCACACTGTGAGACTCTCAGGCCATGTCTTCTTTGTTTTGTGATCTCAGCCCCCAGCACAGTAAGCCCCAGAGATGGAGAGGATCTGGGGAGGGGACACACAGTCCTCCCCGGCCAGCACCACAACCTGCTGTCCTCGATCCTTTGGTGAGCCGCCAAGGCCAAACACAGATTAGAGGATTTTCTGAAAGGCAGCCTAGAAGTTTGTGTTTTCAAACGCATCAGCTGACAACAGTCCTCACCTGTTTCCATTTGCGTCCCAGGTCCTGGCCTTTACTCTGTTCACACCCTGCTGGGCTGCCTTCATTTTAAGCCTCCTCGGGAGCCATGCTGGACACCACAGGATACAAAAGAATGCGAGGTTTAGTCCTGCCCTCGTGACACAAATAACAATCCAACCAGAAAAATAAGGCCAGCCAACTCCAAATTTGGGGGGTAAAGTGTACATTTTGAACAAAGCAAGAGATTTGATATTTCAACATGTAATTATCCAGAATGTCAGGTATCCGATTAGAGTTTACCCCGCCAAATCTTGTTAGAATTATTTTGTTTATTTTTTAAATGATTGTTATGCTACGTAGCCCAACATCTCCAGTAAGATTTAACTTAGCTAAAACACTCCAGAAACTGATCAAACTAAATAAGAAACTAAATTCATTCTACTTCTATATATCCACTTATATATTAATAGATTGCTTAAAAAGAAGCAAGTACAGTAGAGCACTGTATATTTAAAATCATAAATGAATAGATAACAATGAAAAAATGAGGTATATAATTTTTTAAAATACTATAAAACCTCTTTGGACCTCAACTTTCTTATCTGTCTAATGGAGACAGTGAGTCCCACTCCCCCATTTCACAGTTTTCTAGAGCAGTGGTTCTCAGCCAGGGGTGATTTTGCCTCTACGGAATTTTGCAATGTCTGGAGGCATTTTTTTGATTATCACAACTAGGGGAAGGGTGCTATTGGCAACGGGTGGGTAGAGGCCAGGCATGCTGCTAAACATCCTACAGTGGACAAGTCAGCTCCCCCCAACAACAAAGAATTATCCAGCCCCAAATGTCAATAGTGCCAAGGTTGAGAAACTCTGGTCTAGATGATTAAATAGTCTGAAGGCAGGCACTTGGCAGAGTAAAAGCCCTTTAGTTTTAGTATTTTATTTTGCGTTTTTTGGTAAGGCAAGCACAGGATAAACATTCAAACTTTATAAACAGTGAAAAGTAACTCTTCCCTCCCAAAGCTGACCCCTAGTCCCTCAGTGCTCCTTCCCAGGGGCCATCACCGTTTCTGTTTCTCCTGAATCCTTCTAGAAAAATTCTATGCAAACACAAAGTTACATTGTACACACATGGTGGCACATATACACTCTGTACCTGGCTTTTTTCATTTAACAGTATAGCTCAGAGATGGAAGCTGGGCCAGCATCCTTACTTATGGACCTGCTGCGGTCTTCTAATAGCATGTGGCACATCAACCAGAATGTAAGCTCCATGGGGGCAGGAAATCTTTCTTTTGCTCACTAATGTATCCTAGGCACTTAGAACAATAGCTGGCATATAATACACATTCAGTAGTTATTTTCAATTATTCAAACAAATGTTGGATGGTTGACATTCCATTATGTGTATATGCCATTATACCCATCTCCTACTGGTGGGTATTTAGATTGTTTCTAATCTCTTGCTGTGACTATCCTCTGTGCATATGGGTGAGTACATCTGTAGGATAAAGTCCTGGAACTGGGATTGCTGTCAAGGGCATGTGCATTTGTAACTTTGATAGATAAGTATTGCCAGATTAAGGGCATTATTTTTGATGCGTCCCTTCCACCCCAGCAAATTGCAAGAACTGCAAAAATAATTTTAAATGCTAATTTAGGGTACAGATTGCTAAACAGGGATGCCCAAAAAAAAGCCCCCTCCGTGGGACAGGAACTGGGCTAAGAGCTGGCCTTGGAAGTGCGTAAGATGATTGACTTGGAAGGGGATGATGAGCTTCCACCATGGGCCTGATTAGCCATTGTTCTGGAAGCCCTGGAGACATGGGTGTTCTCAATATATTCTCATACTTTGAAACACTGCGGCCTTTGCCTGCCAACTACCCAGCCTTAGGAAGGGTGCCTGCCCCTACACCGCCATGAGGGACAACACCACAGGAGTCATGGACATCATCCACACGGAGATTTCAGAGCTGTCAGTCAGCTCAGGGGATAAAGGTCCAAGATTGGCTTCCACTGTCTCACCAGCAGCCATCTGGGCAGTGAGAATGATGATTAGACAGAGGTGAATTGTGATATTGAATGAGCGCTGTATCCCATGTGTTGGCACTATGCTTTACACACAATGTCTCACGTAATCCTCCTCCCAACATGAAGTGGACACTATTATTATCTTCATTTTACAGATGGAGAAACTGAAGAACGGAGAAGTTAGGTAGTTTGCTGAAGGTCCCAGCACCCAAGTCCCTGAGCACTACACACCTCTGCCTCCCAGATTGACAGTTTCAGCTTCTATGCATCAAAGGATCTGTTCCTTTCCGGCTCCTCCTTTGGGAGTTGTTTCTAAGTCTCTCAGATAGCTAGATGTGTGGGAAATGGGCCACTTCCCCTTCACTAGGGATTCACCATGGCTTTCATTTAGGAACATCTCCCAAGTGACAAGTGCCAAGAGCCATGCTGATTTCCAAAGGGACCTTTAAGAATGCCCATCACATTATTCCCTGCAGTCAAATCTTGTCTTCACATCTAGTCCACGAACTCCCGGAGGGCCAGGGTCCTAAGGGGCTGAAGACTAGTAGATCCCAGGGGAAGACTGTTGTGTGGGAGGCTGTGTCCCCAACCTGACCCTGGCACAACCCTAACCATCCTTAGATCTCTTAATGCCCCACACTCGGTAGCCTGATGATTGCCTTGGTGGTTTGTTTAATTTTTTTAAAATTTATTTTATTTTATTTTTTGGCCGTGTTGGGTCTTCATCGCTGTGCGCAGGCTTTCTCTAGTTGTGAGAGGGGGCAACTCTTCGTTGTGTTGCGCGGGCTTCTCACTTTGGTGGCTTCTCTTGTTGCGGAATGGGCTCTAGGCATGCGGACTTCAGTAGTTGTGGCACGCGGGCTCAGTAGTTGTGGCTCACGGCCTCTAGAGCGCAGGCTCAGTAGTTGTGGTGCACGGGCTTAGTTGCTCCGCGGCATGTGGGATCTTCCTGGACCAGGGCTCGAACCCATGCCCCCTGCATTGGCAGGCGGATTCTTAACCACTGCACCACCAGGGAAGCCCCCCGCCTTTTTTTTTTTAATTGTGTTTTTTTTTCTTCTTCATGCTCTTGTTTCAGCAATGAGTGTTCCATATCCTTGTGTCTGGAAATAATTTGAAAACTTTTTATGCTTTTCTACTGTATTTACTGAGTATTTAGGAGCCCTTTCTGTTCATTATTTATCCTGTAACAATTTTTTCATGTATTTTTATTAACTTTTGTAAAGAAAATACTTGTTTCAACATCTAAAAATCAGAATCTTTGCTGGTAATAAGATCCTGGATAAAATAAATTACATGGGTCATTTTTCTTTTTCTCTTTTTTAATCAATAAATCACTTCACTCCTTTATTTATCCGACAAATTCTCACTTGTGCTGCCTGAAGTGGAGCTTAAATGAATAAAAACAGCATGAACCTTATTCTGAAATTGCTATTGCCAACATTAAAAATGGAATTGGTTATATAATTTGGGGGTTAGGAAGGATATTTTAAAGATGAAATCAATAGCAAAATATGTAGGAAAAAAAGTTAATAGATGTGCCTACATGAAAAGCAAACATTTCTCCATATTGTAAAATTCCCTAAATCCAACATCAAAAATTAAGAGACCTAGCGAGATCAGAGAAAATTATCAAATAAGTGATACAAGAATCTTTCTCAGAACTGAAGCACATGAGTTTCTAGATTGAAAGAGTTTACTGGCATCCAGCACAATGGATTAAAAAGACCCACACCAAGACACAACATCTTGATGTACCAGAACTTGTAGGAACTAGAGAAAATTGTTTCCAGAGTTTCCAGAGACAGGGAGAAAACGATCACAAAGACTCTATAATCAGAATGGCACCAGAACTCTCTACAGCAACCCTATAAGCTAGAAGCCAACAGAGCAATGCCTTCAAAATTCTGAGGAAAGTGGTTTCCAACATATAACTCAATTCTCAGACTCTCGATTAAGTGTGAAGGTAGAATAAGGTCATTTTAAGATATGGAAGGTCTCAAAACATTTACCTTCTATGCTCTTTTTCTCAGAAAGTTACTGGAGGATGTGCCCCGCCAAAATGAGGAGGTAAGCTATAAGAAAGACCTGGGAACTAGGAAACAGGTGATCCAACACAAATGTAAGGTAAAGGGAGTCTCAGAAATAATAGTAAAGGAAAATTTCAGAATCACAACTGTTTAGAAGGCCAAGAGAGACACCAGTCCACAGTGGAAGTCAGAGATCCAGAAGGGAGGTCTCAAAAGAAATGAACAAAAACTGAAGAAATATAAGTTACCTGATGTATGTACAAGAACCCACAAAGGCCTAGTTGCTAACTATCTGAATGACTGATTCCAACACTCAGTGGTAAAGATAAGACCCACAGGCTTGGCTCAGCTTAGCTACCACTCTGGGCTGGCTGGGTTCAGGATCTAGAGATGTTTTCAAGGTGACCTCCACACAGTGATGGAGTGGGTGACAGACTCTGCAGTCGGCTTGGTTGGGTTTAAGTCCCAGCTCTGCCTAGAACAAGCTGCATGCCTTTGGGCAAATTGCTCGTTCCTTCTGAGCTTTATAACCTTAGTAAATAAGAGATTTAAACAATGATCCATGATATTGTGAAGATTTATTAAGATGATACATGTGAAAGTGCTTTGTAAACTGGTATTCGTCACAGTGGAAGTTATCCAGCAACCGCTGCCAACCCAACTCACTAAAACTTTGCCACTGCTATGAATGTTTGTGTCCCTCCAAAATTCATGTTTTGAAATCCTAACCCCCAAAGGTGGTGGTGTTAGGAGGTAGGGCCTTTGGGAGGTTATTAGGTCATGAGATTGGAGCCCTCATGAATGGGCTTCATAAAAGAGGTCCCAGAGAGCTCCCTCGCCCCTTCTACCACGTGAAGATACAATCACGATGGGAAGTCTGCCACCTGGAAGAAGGCCCTCAGCTGACCATGTTAGCACCTTGGTCTCAGGCTTCTAGCTTCCAGAGCTGTGAGAAATAAATTTCTGTTGTTTATAAGCCACCCAGTCTGTGATATTTTGTTTTAGCAGCCTCACTGGACAAAGACAGCCAGTCTCCTGGGAAAATATACAGACTACTGCCCAAGGCATGCTGATCTCTTGCTACTGGTAAAGTACAATCTCCCACCCTATATCAAGTGTGGCCCTTTGGACAAACAGCACAGGCATCACCTGAGAGCTTGTGAGAAATGCAACGTCTCAGCCTGCCCCAAACCTGCTGAATCAGAATCTGCATTTTCACCAAATCCCCAGGGAATGGGTGGGCACCTTAAACATTGGTCTAGCAGGCCTCAAACATTTCTCTTCCCACCAAATAAGCTGCAGGCTTCCCAAGAGCTACTTGGATTTGTTCCCAAACCAGTTTATACTGTTGCTTCTGCTATTATATTATGAAACATAATTAAATAGGTAAACCCAAACCTGAGTACAAAGGGAGAGTTGTTGTTTCTATGACAACTAGGTTGGATATTTTAGGAAGACATGATAAAGGTGAGTGGCCTAGAATTATAGTTCAGTACAGGAGGCTTCAGGGAAGGGTTTGATACCTGGAGCTATTGCCTGCCGGTGTACTGTACCTCAGGGGCCAGGCCTGAGGACAGCAATCCTCCCCGTTTACCCTGAGTCAGCCCTGTACCTCCCCCACTACCACCACCCCGGCATTATAGCTATTCCTGTCCAATCCAAGAGTTCTTTATTCCTGAACTAACATTGGCATACTTACATGAGGGATGCTTTATGTGAATTTCCTTTTTTTTTTTTTTTTTAAGGTAGATGCTGGAGTATCTATTTATTTATTTATTTATTATTTATTTATGGCTGTGTTGGGTCTTTGTTTCTGTGCGAGGGCTCGCTCTAGCTGCAGCAAGCGGGGGCCGCTCTTCATCGCGGTGCGCGGGCCTCTCACCATCGCGGCCTCTCCCGTTGCGGAGCAGAGGCTCCAGACGTGCAGGCTCAGCAATTGTGGCCCACGGGCCCAGCTGCTCTGCAGCATGTGGGATCTTCCCAGACCAGGGCTCGAACCCGTGTCCCCTGCATTAGCAGGCAGACTCTCAACCACTGCGCCACCAGGGAAGCCCCGTGAATTTTCTTATTAACCCTGGAGCAACCCTATGAGGGAAGCTATTACTATCCAATTTATAGGCAAGAAAAACGGGGATTAAGTCACTTGTGTGAGGTTACACAGTCACTGGCAGAGCAGGACTTGAAAGGAGGTCTGCCCTCAGGTGCCAGGTTCCAACCATGCCACTGTTCCTGGCAGCAGACATCAAGAGTTTAGGGAAAACACAGATAGTGCAGAAACATTTGAGAAATGTACATCCCTGTCAGCAATTAAAGGGATGTAGATCCAAGCAACTGCAGAGCACTTCTCACCTGTCAAATTTGCAAAGGTTTTTGTTCTTTTACAATTTAATTGGCATTTATATCAAAGTAATACGTGTTCATGGTTTACAAGAGTCCAACGGTACCACAGCCATACAAGCAATTCCAAAAGGGCGCTCCTGAGCCAGGCCATTCCCGCCATGGCCTCCACCTTCTGTCTCCTGCTTTGCAACCTCCACACTTCCTCTGGGCTCTCCAGGGCTTCCAGGAATGTTGCCCTGATGTTCCTGTGATCTTCCTAGTACAGCGAAGCAAGGGGCTGAGTGGCCCAGACTGGGCGTGGAAATGGGAAACCAGAGGGGGGTACACAGCAAGAACCCAAATGACCCACGCCCCTTGACACAGCCATCTGTAATCTCACTTGGGGGGGCGGGGGAATCATCCCAAAGGGAAAAACCAACACTGGCCACGTCATTTGTAGAAAACTCTCTGTGGAAGTGGTAGTTTTTCATTGTAGTAACAATAGTAAAGAGATTTATTGATTTATTTTTTTTTTAGAAAAGGAAAATATGTCCCCAACCTGTCACCCTCTTCCACCAATAACTACTTTCTCTTGGGTGGTTCCCCAAACATGCAGGTTTTCGGAGAGTTGTCATTAGAGCACCACAGGGAAAAAGACAGGCTCTACAGAGGGAGGCTTGGGATCAACTTCTGGTTCTGCTGTGGGACGTAGGGCAAGACCCCTCTCTGAGCCTCAGTTCCCTCCTGTGCGAATAAGGATCACATTTCCTGCCTCACAGAGGAGTCAGAGGATTGGAGAGATGATACTTGTAAAAAGCCAGGCACTGGGCCTGGCACATAGTAGCTGCTCAACCAAGGGGACGGCAGCTGCCTCCCAGAAAGCATCTCGGCGCCCTGGCCTCAGTGCTATCCCCTCCCCTGGCTCCAACTGCCCTCTCTGGAACAGTCTCTGGGCCCCTGTCCTGGTGAATCCACTTTCTAGCACTTGTCACTCACTGCCCCTCTAGCTCTGGCCTTCCTGAAGGCCCAGACAAGGCCTCCCCAAAACCAGAACCCTTCCTACAAGGTGTGCTCACAAGTGCTCATGGAATGAATCCTTACAGCCCAGCTCAGAGCTCACAGCCCCCAACCCTCCCTGCCTGCCCCTGCAAGAGACATCTGCCCCCAGCACTGTCTCAGTGGCCCTCATTCAGCACTGGCCCTCCCTGTCTGAATTCTCCTGTGACCTGTGAGCTCAGGGGTAGGACTGATGCTGGTCCAGCTCTGTCTCCATCACAATGCCCACCAAATGCTGAGCCAGCTGGGCAGTGTCCTGCAGGCCGTCATCCCATGGTTCTTTACTGACCTCCCACCATGTGGGATGAACATGACAAGGACAGTCCCTGCTTTCATGGAACTAACTTTCTGGTGGGGGCAGATTTTAAAAATGCCAACAAATACATAAATTCTGATTGTGACAAGTGCTGTGAATAAAACAGGGAGATCATACAGCAGTGAGGATGAATGATCTACTGCTACACTCTGCAATATGGATGAACTTCACAGACCCACACAGCCAGACACTAAAGTATATGCATGTATGTTTCCATTCATATAAAATACAAAAACAGGCCAAACTAATCTGTGCTGTTAAAAAGGAGGATAGTGATTATCCTGGGAGGAAGCAGGGGGTCTAAAGAAACATGAGGGGGCTTCTAGGGATGCTGTTCATGTTCTTTTTCTTGAATGTGGGTGCTGGTTACATGGATGTGTTTGGTATGTGAAAATACGTGATACATATTTGCTTATGATACATGAGCATGTGCATATGGATGCTACACTTCATTTAAAAGTTGTTTTTTTTTTAATTCTAGGGGGATGAGAGGGAGACTTGGGGGTAGAGGTGGGACTTGGTGATATGGGTAGGATGGTCAGGGAGGACTTCTTGGAGGAGGTAACATTTGATCTGAGACCTATGGGTTAAGAGTCAGTCTTGAGAAAAGATAGTCTCTTCAATAAGTGGTGCTGGAAAAACTGGACAGCTGCATGTAAAAGAATGAAATTAGAACAACCCCTAACACCATATACAAAAATGAACTCAAAATGGGTTAAAGACCTAAATGTAAGGTCAGATACTATGAAATTCCTAGAGGAAAACATAGGCAGAACACTCTTTGACATAAATCATAGCAATATTTTTTTTGGATTCACCTCCTGGAGTAATGGAAACAAAAGCAAAAATAAACAAATGGGAACTAATTAAACTTAAAAGCTTTTGCACAGCAAAGGAAACCATAAACAAAACGAAAAACAACCTATGGAATGGGAGAAAATATTTGCAAATGATGCTACCGACAAGGGATTAATTTCCAAAATATACAAACAGCTTGTACAGCTCAATAAAACAAACAAACAAACAAACAAAAACTCAATCAAAAGATGGGCAGAAAGGACTTCCCTGGTGCTCCAGTGGTAAAGAATCTGCCTTCCAATGCAGGGGACGTGGGTTCAAGCCCTGGTCGGGGAACTAAGATCCCACATGCCACAAGGCAACTAAGCCCACACACCACAACTACTGAGCTCACGCGCCTCAACGAGAGAGCCCATGTGCCGCAAACCACACAGCCCACACACCCTGGAGCCCTAGGGCCACAACTAGAAAGAGAAAACCCGCAAGCCACGACTAGAGAAAAGCCCGCGCACCGCAACGTAAGATCCCACATGCCTCAACAACCTGACGCAGCCAGAAAAAAAAAAAAAAAAAAAGATGGGCAGAAGACCTAAGTAGAGATTTCTCCAAAGAAGACATATAAATGGCCAACAGGCTCATGAAAAGATGCTCAACATTGCTAATTATTAGAGAAATGCAAATCAAAACTACAATGAGGTATCACCTCACACCAGTGAGAATGGCCATCATCAAAAAGTCTACAAATAATAAATGCTAGAGAGGGTGTGGAGAAAAGGGAACCTTCCTATACTGTTGGTGGGAATGTAAATTGGTGCAGCCAGTATGGAGAACACTATAGAGGTTCCTTCAAAAGCTAAAAATAGTTACCATATGATCCAGCAATCCCACTCCTGGGCATATAACCAGAAAAGATGAAAACTCTAACTCAGAAGGCTGCATCTACCTCAGTTTTCATAGAAGTACTATTTACAATAGCCAAGGCATGGAAGCAACCTAAATGTCCATTGACAGATGAATGGATAAAGATATGGTATATACACACACAATGGAATATTACTCAGCCATAAAAAAAGAATGAAATAATGCTATTTGTAGCAATATGGATGGACCTAGAGACTACCATATTAAGTGAAGTCAGACAGAAAAAGACAAATATCCTATGATATCACTTATATGTGGAATCTAAGAAACTGATACAAATGAACTTATCTATGAAACAGAAACAGACTCACAGACATAGAAAGCAAATTTATGATTGCCAAAGGGGAAAGGGAGTGGGGAGGGATAAATTAGGAGTTTGGGATTAACAGATACACACTACTATATATAAAATAGATAAACAACAAGGACCTACTGTATAGCACAGGGAACTATATTCAATATCTTGTAATATCCTATAATGGGAGAGAATCTGTAAAAGAAAATATACATACACACATATATATATATAAAACTGAATCACTGTGCTGTATACCTGAAACATCGTAAATCAACTATACTTCAATAAAAATACATTAATTAACTTTCAAAAATAAAAATAAATAAATAAATAAACGTCAGTCTTGGGGAAAGCACCCCAAGCAGAGGGCCTGGCAAGTGCAAAGTCCCGGAGGCAGGAAAAATTTTGGCACCCTGGAGGGACAGCAGAGGCCAATGCAGGTGGAGCCCAGCACAGAGTGGGTTGGAGGGCTACTAGACGAGATCAGAGAGGTGAGCTGGCACCAGATCAGGCAAGGCATTATGGTCAGGGAAGGAGTGAGGATTTTATTCTAAATAAGATAAGATGTCATGGAGGGTTTTATTCAGGGGCATGCTGTGATCTGACTCACCTTCTGACTGCTGAGGGGAGAAGAGATCCTGGGCTGTAGCACCCCAAAAGTCATACATGAATGAATGAAAACAAGACATACATAGAGAACTCTTAGCATGTGAGAACCACAAGGGGACTTACCGACCATTTTACAGGTGAGAAAACTGAGGCCAGAGAGGGCAAGTCATTTGCCCCAAGTCACACAGCAAGCTAGTGGTCAGGGCACAGAGACTAGCAACCCAGGCTACCTGACACTCAGTGATAACTCCCATCAGAGGAAGAAAAATTCCTAGGCCACCAGGGCCCCCAGGGAAAGTATAATCTAATTTTGCAAACTTTCTATCAGATTACCAGCTCATCTGGGTTCTGGCCCAGACTAGAGCTGGGTAATTGGGTTAATTTCCTCTTTTGTGACCACTGGGCAGAGAATCCCACTTGCTGCAGATTCTCTGTCTCCTGGGCAAGGGAGGCCTGGGAGTGAATCTGCCTGTGGTCACTGATCAAGGATAGGAGACATGGGGAAGACCTGCCCTCTGGGGACCACCTCCCAGCTCCTGGCAGTATGCTGTCCCAATGTTCCTGAGGAGGGTAGGAAAGAAGGAAAGGGCTCTTGAGAGTGGGAGCAACAGACTAAAGCCAATGGGGGACTGGCCACCACAGAGAGGGCCTTCAGCAAAACAGGAGGTCGGCCAGGCCTCTCCCTAAGAATAAGAATGAGAATGAGAATGGGGGGGGGAAGGGGGGGAGGGCTCCATAGCAGGTAGAGCTAAGAGCTTTCCCTCATGAGCTTGATTAATTCTCCCATGACCCTCGCAAGAGGTTATCATTATCCTCCTTCACAGATGGGCAAGGTTAATCAATTAGCCCCAGGACACGCAGCTGGTAAGTAACATAATGGGGACTATGGTCTCCTCCTACCTGGGAACTCTCCCATCCTTAAACCCAACCCCCCTTCCTTTAGCCTCCTGCCCTAACACTCACTGAGTTATTACCCTGTTTTTGTTTTTGGTTTTTTTTAATTTGTTGCACTTTCCCCTATATGAGTTCATCCCATTTTTTTGTCTTTATCCCCCAGCAGAAAATACGCTCCATGTGCATTGCTGCATCCCCAGTGCTTAGCAAGGTGCCTAGCACGTAGAAGGTATGCAATAAATATTTTTGGAAGTACAGAAGGAGATGGTTGAGGGAAGGCTTTTCTGAGGAGGTGACATTTGAGCCTAAGTGCTGAGAAAGAGCCAGCCATAAGAAAATCTGGCCATGGGAAGGAGGTCTCAGGCACTTAGAGAACAGAACAAAATGGGAGTGGGGATGAGGAGTACCCAGAGCTAAAGCCTTTATCAAGAGAATTCAGAGTGGTTCAAGATGGCGGAGTAGAAGAACATGCTCTCACTCCCTCTTTCGAGAACACCGGAATCACAACTAACTGCTGAACAATCATCAACAGGAAGACACTGGAACTCACCAAAAAAGATACCCCACATGCAAACACAAAGGAGAAGCTGCAATGAGACGGTAGGAGGGGCGCTATCACAATAAAATCAAATCCCATAACTGCTGGGTGGGTGACTCACAAACTGGAAAACACTTATACCACAGAAGTCCACCCACTGGAGTGGAGGTTCTGAGCCCCAAGTCAGGCTTCCCAACCTGGGGGCCTGGCAACGGGAGGAGGAATTCATAGAGAATCAGACTTTGAAGGCTAGTGGGATTTGATTGCAGGACTTCGGCAGGACTGGGGGAAACAGAGACTCCACTCTTGGAGGGCACACACAAAGTAGTGTGCACATCGGGACCCAGGGGAAGGAGCAGTGACCCCATAGGAGACTGAACCAGACCTACCTGCTAGTGTTGGAGGGTCTCCTGCAGAGGCGGGGGGCAGCTGTGGCTCACGAAGGGACAAGGACATTGGCAGCAGAAGTTCTGGGAAGTACTCCTTGGCGTGAGCCCTCCCAAGAGTCTGTCATTAGCCCCACCAAAGAGCCCACGTAGGCTCCAGTGTTGGGTCGCCTCAGGCCAAACAACAAACAGGGTGGGAACCCAGCCCCACCCATCAGCAGACAAGCGGATTAAAGTTTTACTGAGCTCTGCCCACCAGAACAACAGCCAGCTCTACCTACCACCAGTCCCTCCCATCAGGAAACTTGCACAAGTTTCTTAGATAGACTCATCCACCAGAGGGCAGACAGCAGAAGCAAGAAGAACTACAATCCTGCAGCCTGTGGAACAAAAACCACATTCACAGAAGATAGACAAGATGAAAAGGCAGAGGGCTATGTACCAGATGAAGGAACAAGAAAAAACCCCAGAAAGACAACTAAATGAAATGGAGATAGTCAATCTTCCAGAAAAAGAATTCAGAATAATGAGAGTGAAGATGATCCAGGACCTCGGAAAAAGAATGGAGGCAAAGATGGAGAAGATGTAAGAAATGCTTAACAAAGATCTACAAGAATTAAAGAACAAACAAACAGAGATGACCAATACAATAATTGAAATGAAAAATACACTAGAAGGAATCAATAGCAGAATAACTGAAGCAGAAGAATGGATAAGTGACCTGGAAGACAGAATGGTGGAATTCACTGCTGCAGAACAGAATAAAGAAAAAAGAATGAAAAGAAATGAAGACAGCCTAAGAGACCTCTGGGAAAACATTAAATGCAACAACATTCGCATTATAGGGGTCCCAGAAGGAGAAGAGAGAGAGAAAGGACCTGAGAAAATATTTGAAGAGATTATAGTCGAAAACTTCCCTAACATGGGAAAGGAAATAGCCACCCAAGTCCAGGAAGTGCAGAGAGTCCCATACAGGATAAACCCAAGGAGAAACACACCAAGACACATAGTAATCAAATTGGCAAAAATTAAAGACAAAGAAAAATTATTGAAAGCAGCAAGGGAAAAATGACAAATAACATAAAAGGGAACTCTCATAAGGTTAACAGCTGATTTCTCAGCAGAAACTCTACAAGCCAGAAGGGAGTGGCATGATCTACTTAAAGTGATGAAAGGGAAGAACCTACAACCAAGACTACTCTACCCAGCAAGGATCTCATTCATATTCAATGGAGAAATCAAAAGCTTTCCAGACAAGCAAAAGCTAAGAGAATTCAGCACCACCAAACCAGCTCTACAACAAATGCTAAAGGAACTTCTCTAAGTGGGAAACACAACAGAAGAAAAGGACCTACAAAAACAAACCCCCCAAAATTAAGAAAATGGTAATAGGAAATACATATCGATAATTACCTTAAACATGAATGGATTAAATGCTCCAAACAAAAGACATAGACTTGCTGAATGGATACAAAAACAAGACCCATATATATGCTGTCTACAAGAGACCCACTTCAGACCTAGGGACACATACAGACTGAAAGTGAGGGGATGGAAAAAGATATTCCATGCAAATGGAAATCAAAAGAAAGCTGGAGTAGCAATACTCATATCAGATAAAAGAGACTTTAAAATAAAGAATGTTACAAGAGACAAGGAAGGACACTACATAATGATCAAGGGATCAATCCAAGAAGAAGATATAACAATTATAAATATATATGCACCCAACATAGGAGCACCTCAATATATAAGGCAACTGCTAACAGCTCTAAAAGAGGAAATTGACAGTAACACAATCATAGTGGGGGACTTTAACACCTAACTTACACCAGTGGACATCATCCAAACGGAAAATTAATAAGGAAACACAAGCTTTAAATGACACAATAGACCAGATAGATTTAACTGATATTTATAGGACATTCCATCCCAAAACAGCAGATTACACTTTCTTCTCAAGTGACATGGAACATTCTCCAGGATAGATCATAGCTTGGGTCACAAATCAAGCCTCAGTAAATTTAAGAAAATTGAAATCATATCAAGCATCTTTTCTGACCACAATGCTGTGAGATTAGAAATCAATTACAGGGGAAAAATGTAAAAAACACAAACACATGGAGGCTAAACAATACGTTACTAAATAACCAAAAGATCACTGAAGAAATCAAAGAGGAAATCAAAAAATACCTAGAGACAAATGACAGTGAAAACACGATGATCCAAAATCTATGGGATGCAGCAAAAGCAGTTCTAAGAGGGAAGTTTATAGCTATACAAGCCTACCTCAAGAAACAAGAAAAATCTCAAATAAACAATCTAACGTTACACCTAAAGGAATTAGAGAAAGAAGAACAAACAAAACCCAAAGTTAGCAGAAGGAAAGAAATCAAAAATATCAGAGCAGAAATAAATGAAATAGAAACGAAGAAAACAATAGCAAAGATCAATAAAACTAAAAGCTGGTTCTTTGAGAAGATAAACAAAACTGATAAACCATTAGCTAGACTCATCAAGAAAAAGAGGGAGAGGACTCAAATCAATAAACTTAGAAATGAAAAAGGAGAAGTTACAACAGACACCGCAGAAATACAAAGCATCCTAAGAGACTACTACAAGAAACTCTATGCCAATATAATGGACAACCTGGAAGAAATGGACAAATTCTTAGAAAGGTATAACCTTCCAAGACTGAACCAGGAAGAAATAGAAAATATAAACAGACCAATCCCAAGTAATGAAATTGAAACTGTGATTAAAAATCTTCCAACAAACAAAAGTCCAGGACCAGATGGCTTCACAGGTGAATTCTATCAAACACTTAGAGAAGAGCTAACACCCATCCTTCACAAACTCTTCCAAAAAATTGCAGAGGAAGGAAAACTCCCAAACTCATTCTATGAGGCCACCATCACCCTGATACCAAAACCAGACAAAGATACTACAAAAAAAGAAAATTACAGACCAATATCACAGATGAATACAGATGCAAAAATCCTCAACAAAATACTAGCGAACAGAATCCAACAACACATTAAAAGGATCACACACCATGATCAAGTGGGATTTATCCCAGAGATGCAAGGATTCTTCAATATACGCAAATCAATCAATGTGATACACCATATTAATAAATTGAAGAATAAAAACCATATGGTCATCTCAATAGATGCAGAAAAAGCTTTTGACAAAATTCAACACCCATTTATGATAAAAACTCTCCAGAAAGTAGCCATAGAGGGAACTTACCTCAACATATTAAAGGCCATATACGACAAACCCACAGCAAAACATCATTCTCAATGGTGAAAAACTGAAAGCATTTCCTCTAAGATCAGGAACAAGACAAGGGTGTCCACTCTCACCACTATTATTCAACATAGTTTTGGAAGTCCTAGCCATGGAAGTCAGAGAAGAAAAAGAAATAAAAGGAATACAAATTGGAAAAGAAGTAAAACTGTCACTGTTTGCAGATGACATGATACTATACATAGAGAATCCTAAAGATGCCACCAGAAAGCTACTAGAGCTAATCAATGAATTTGGTAAAGTTGCAGGATACAAAATTGTTGCACAGAAATCTCTTGCATTCCTATACACTAATGATGAAAAATCTGAAAGAGAAAGTAAGGAAACACTCCCATTAACCATTGCAACAAAAAGAATAAAATACCTAGGAATAAATCTACCTAGGGAGACAAAAGACCTGTATGCAGAAAACTATAAGACACTGATGAAAGAAATTAAAGATGATACCAATAGATGGAGAGATATACCATGTTCTTGGATTGGAAGAGTCAATATTGTGAAAATGACTCTACTACCCAAAGCAATCTACAGATTCAGTGCAATCCCTATCAAATTACCAATGGCATTTTTTACAGAACTAGAACCAAAAATCTTAAAATTTGTATGGAGACACAAAAGACCCCGAATAGCCAAAGCAGTCTTGAGTCTAAAAAATGGAGCTGGAAGAATCTGACTCCCTGACTTCAGACTATACTACAAAGCTACAGTAATCAAGACAGTATGGTACTGGCACAAAAACAGAAATATAGATCAATGCAACAGGATAGAAAGCTCAGAGATAAACCCACACACCTATGGTCAACTAATCTATGACAAAGAAGGCAAGGATATACAATGGAGAAAAGACAGTCTCTTCAATAAGTGGTTCTGGGAAAAGTGGACAGCTACATGTAAAAGAATGAAATTAGAACACTCCCTAACACCATACACAAAAATAAACTAAAAATGGATTAGAGACCTAAATGTAAGACCTGGCACTATAAAACTCTTAGAGGAAAACATAGGAAGAACACTCTGACATAAATCACAGCAAGATATTTTTTGATCCACCTCCTAGAGTAATGGAAATAGAAACAAAAATAAACAAGTGGGACCTAATGAAACGTAAAAGCTTTTGCACAGCAAAGGAAACCATAACAAGATGTAAAGACAACCCTCAGAATGGGAGAAAATATTTGTAAATGAATCTTCAGACAAAGGATTAATCTCCAAAATATATAAACAGCTCATGCAGCTCAATATTATAAAAACAAACAATCCAATCCAAAAATGGGCAGAAGACCTAAATAGACATTTCTCCAAAGAAGACATACAGATGGCCAAGAAGCACATGAAAAGCTGCTCAACATTGCTAATTGTTAGAGAAATGCAAATCAAAACTACAATGAGATATCACCTCACACCAGTTAGAATGGACATCATCAGAAAATCTACAAACAACAAATGCTGGAGAGGGTGTGGAGAAAAGGGAACCCTCTTTAGTGGGAATGTAAATTGATACAGCCACTATGGAGAACAGTATGGAGGTTCCTTAAAAAACTAAAAATAGAATTACCATATGACCCAGCAATCCCACTACTGGGCATATACCCAGAGAAAACCATAATTCAAAAAGACACACGCACCCCAATGTTCATTCCAGCACTATTTACAATAGCCAGGTCGTGGAAGCAACCTAAATGCCCATCGACAGATGAATGGATAAAGTAGTTGTGGTACTTATATACAATGGAATATTACTCAGCCATAAAAAGGAACGAAATTGGGTCATTCATAGAGATGTGGATGGATCTAGAGACTGTCATAGTGAGTGAAATAAGTCAGAAAGAGAAAAACAAATATCGTATATTAACACATAGATGTGGAACCTAGAAAAATGGTACAGATGAACCAGTTTGCAGGGCAGAAATAGAGACACAGATGTAGAGAACAAACGTATGGACACCAAGGGGGGAAAGCGGTGGGGGGTTGTGGTGGTGATGTGATGAACTGGGAGATTGGGATTGACATGTATACACTGATGTGTATTAAATGGATGACTAATAAGAGTAAATAAATAAACATTAAAAAAAAGAATTCGGAGGGGGGAGGGATAGTTAGCGAGTTTGGGATTGACATGTACACACTGCTATATTTAAAATGGATAACCAACAAGGACCTACTGTATAGCACAGGGAACTCTGCTCAATATTATGTAACAACTTAAATGGGAAAAGAATTTGAAAAAGAATAGATACATATATATGTATAACTGAATCACTTTGCTGTGCACCTGACAGTAACATAACATTTTTAATCACCTATACTCCAATGTAAAATAAAAAGTTTAAAAAGGAGGGGAAAGAGGGAGAGGGAATTCCCTGGCGGTCCAGTGGCTGGGAATCCGCGCTTCCACTGCTGGGGTTCCAGGTTCCATCCCCGGTCGGTCGGGGAACCCGCAACCCGCAAGATCCTGCAAGCCGCATGGCGCGGCTAAAAAAAAAAAAAAAAAGTCGGGGGGTGGGGGACCGTTCAGAGGATCAGGTCTGGAGGGCAGAGGGGCTGCCATGCCCTGCTGTCTGGTCTTGAGCAACCCTCCGCGGTCTCCCGTTGAATATCTCCAGACCCGCACACGCTGAAGGTGAAGGGGTATGCTGCCTCCCGAGGCGAAATTTGTCTGAAACCGTCTCCTCCAGCCCCGAGTGTCGGAACCGCTGAGGGAGGAGCTCTGTTGCTGGCGTGGCGTCTTCACGCAGCGACCCAAGCCGCGATCCTGCGCCCACGTGAATCGCAGAAGCCATTTCCCGGGTCCCGACTTCCCGGCCCCCAGGTCGCAGTTCCCGGCCTCCACCCAGGCGGCGGGTCCTCAGTTCTTGAGGAAATCGAGGGTGAAGAAGTAGCCAATAGAAATACAGCTTGGAAGCTCTTTGGGCGGGGCACGGGTGCAACTGGCCAATCGGGGCTGCCTTCATCTCTTTAAAAATGCTGCGGCGCGCTACCGAGAACAGGTACTTCTCGCAGCCTGGCCGCTGTTCTCTGAGGGGACCTGAGCGGTCCCCTGCGCGCCACCAAGGGCGATGGCGTCAGCCAGAGGCAGCTGTCGCATCGCCCGCGCCATCGGGGCCGTGCTCCCCCTGAACTGGCTTGGAGACGCGTCGTTGGGGCAGCCCCCTAACAGTTCCGTGGGCAACGGATCTGAGAGCACTCGCCCGACCTGGGGTCCCCGCAGACCTGGACAGCCTGGCGTGGGTGGCGGAGGCCGGCGCGGCTCTGGCGCTGCGCGCGCTGATCGCTGGCGCCTAGCTGGCCCTGTGCACTTTCGGGCTGGTGGGCAACGTTCTGGTGCTGGTCCTGGTGCGGTCTCAGCAACGGCGCCGCCGCTCGCTGCTCAACTGCTTCCTCCTCAACCGTGCAGCCACCGACCTGCAGTTCGTGCTGACACTGCCCTTCTGGGCCGTTGACATGGTGCGTGACTTCAGCTGGCCCTTCGGGAGTGCCATGTGCAAGGTGGTGCTCGCGGTGCTCAACATAGCCAGCAGCTTCTTCCTCAGCGCCATCAGCGTGGCGCGCTACTGCGCCGTGGCGAGCGCGCTGCGCCCCAGCCGGCCCGGCACCCCATGGGCTTGTCTGCGTGTGCTGCTTGCTCTGGGCCACTGCAGTCCTGGCCACCGCGGCCACCGCCCTGTTCGCCAAAGTGGCCAGCGTCGGGGGCGAACGCTTGTGCCTGCTGCACTTCCCCGACGGCGGTCCCGACTGGCTGGCCTTCTACCATCTGCAAAAGATCGCCGTGGCCTTTGTGCTGCGGCTGGCCACGCTGGGCACCTGATCGCTGCTGCTCCTGCGTTTCCTGCGTCGGCGGCGGGCACGCTTGGCCGCCTGTGGTCCGGCTCCGACGACGCTCCCTGGTTACCCGCGCGCTGGCCTGCGTGCCGCTGGCCTTCGTGCTCTGCTGGCTGCCCAACCAAGCGCTTACGCTCTGGGGGGTGCTGGTCAAGCAGAACATCGTGCCCTGGGACCGCACCTACTTCCTGGCTCAGGCCTACCTCTTCCCCCTGTCCATCTGCCTGGCGCACTCCAACAACTGCCTCAATCCGATGCTCTACTGCCTGCTGCGCCGCGACTTCCGCCAGGGCCTGCGAGAGCTCTGCGGCCGGGCCAAGCGCCCCGTGGACCTCCGACCGTTCTCCGACTGCCCTGCCCCAGCTACCGCGCTCTCTGATTAGGCCTGAACCCGCAGAACCACACCTCTCAGTAAGGACCACCCGCCGCTCCGTCGGTACCAAGAGTGATGCGGCAGATTATGCCACCTGGGTTTGGAGTGATGATGTCAAGGAGCAGTGGCTGACTTTAGGGCCCGTGTTCTGGGTTCCAATGGAGAAGCAGGCCCTTTGGCCGGGGAGATTACTTAAGACTGGGAGTTCACCACTAACCTTCTGTGTGACCCAGGGTGAGTCCCTTCCTCCCTGGCCTCAGTTCCCTCATCCATACAAGGAGAGGTAAGGATTAGATGAACCCTGGGGACTCTGCCACGTCTAGTGCTTTGAGCCTCCTGGCACAACCTCTGCAAACAGTGTGAGCTCCATTCATGGCCCTCTAAGGCACTTAATCTGACTCCTGCTTTATGTTCCCTTTTGTCGTTATAAGGGAGCTGTGAGAGAGGGGTGTGGGCTGTTTTTGGAAACCTAGAGTGCAGGGACTTCAGGGATATCAGGTAGCCCTTGATGGCTCAAGATTTCTGAGCTTTCATCTGCAAGGCCTGCCTGCTACTTGTCCTCCCTGGATCCTGGGGGCTCGGCTGACCCCACCATCACTCATCCAGCAGTATGCTATGACTCTGAGCATGCTAGAGCTGTTGCATGAAAAGTGGCTACAAGGAGCAGCCAGAAGGCCTGGAGCTATGCAGCTTGTGTGTGTGGGGGGGGGAGCAGTGGGGGAGAGCAGCAGTGACCTGAGTGGCTCACATAGGACAGAACTGGGACCTGTGGGAGAGAAGTCATGGGAAGCAGGCTTCCATCCCTCATTAGGGCAGACCTTTCCCATTTTTGAGCACCTGAGCTTCATGATGTAGTGAGCTCCCTGTCCTTGGAGTTATTACAACAGAGACTGATGGAGACAGAACTGATGCATCAGATGGGGGTGTGTAGTTGCTAGATCATTTCAGCAATCCCTTTGAGCCTGGAGGCCTGTAACTGATATGAGACAGGTGGAAATGTTTGCATGATATAGGCCTTAACAGCTTCTTCTCCCCCTGCTCTCCAAATGCACCGCTGAAGGTAAATCAAAAGGCAACTGAGGGGCTTCCCTGGTGGCGCAGTGGTTGAGAATCTGCCTGCCAATGCAGGGGACACGGGTTCGAGCCCTGGTCTGGGAGGATCCCACATGCCGCGGAGCAACTAGGCCCGTGAGCCACAACTACTGAGCCTGCGGGTCTGGAGCCTGTGCTCCGCAACAAGAGAGGCCGCGACAGTGAGAGGCCCGCGCACCGCGATGAAGAGTGGCCCCCGCTTGCCGCAACTGGAGAAAGCCCTCGCACAGAAACGAAGACCCAACACAGCCAAAAATAATTAATTAATTAGAAATGAATATCTGCTTAAAAAAAAAAAGGCAACTGATTTAAACCCCTTCTCTGGTGGACAGCACTTGATCCTCATATTGATGCAGAGCCACCATAAAGCATTCTCAGCACACATCAGTTGAGGAGATTAGGTCATCAGAGCTCAGAATTTGTATTTGCATCCTTGCAAATACTTGCTCAGAAATTTCATGCCTGATACTTCTGACAGAGGAAGACTTGATGCTTGAAGGTAGAGGAAAAAACCTATTCCCCACTGCCTGGTGTCCAAGTCAGGAGCCCATGAAGGACCTTGGGTCAACTGAAATGTCTGCAGATTTGTCATCCCAGAGCATCTGGAAGGGGGATGAGGCCCACAGCTAGCCCTTGGTGGAATGAGAGTCCCTGTGCCTCATGGTGTGGGTGATACCATTGTTCCTCTAAAGTACCACAGTACAGAAGAATCTGTATTCCTTGGAGCACTTGTCCACTTAAAAAGAAAATAATGTTTGGCAAAGTAAAGAACTGTAGTGATTCACTGATAGCTCCAAGCCTTGATTATTTTTCTCAGTGTTACTTTAAAAATGGGTCTCTTGCAGCTCATTTCTCCCTATGTGCAGAGAAATGTACTTTGTGGAAGCAACGGGAGGGATAAGGAGCCGCTACTGCAGTTCTCACCTGTCTTTCTGCAGCCCATTCCCTGTTGTCCACGGGACCAGCCATAAGAACTAAAAGGGTGGGACATGGGGTGCTCTCCCAAGAGAACATGAGACCTGTGTGGGAGCTGCAAGTGCTCTAAATAAGAAATAATAGCTTATTAAATAGAACCTGAGGGCAATGGTCATTTCTAAAATCATTCTGTTTAAAGAATATTGTAGAAAGTTACACTAATGACTCCATAAATGCCATATAGTGGGCCCTAGGGTATGGGAGGCAAAGACATTCAACTTGGAGCCAGCCTGATCAGAAGCCCTTGCTCCGCCATGCTTTGTACCTTAAGCAAGTCACTCTGCCTGTCTGAGCCTTGGTTTCTTATCTATAAAATGAGTAGGTTGATAATTCCCAGTAATAATTTCCAGATAAATGATTAATTTTTTACCCCCACTGTGTTCTTTTCTAATCACTCTTTACTTGCAAACTCTTTTTAGGGTCATTTCTCACCACAACACTGTTCATTTAACTGTTAGTTCTTGTGAACTGTTTTCCTTTATCAAGGTCAGGGTGAACTTTTACTGGCTCATGTCATAAAAGCATCAGGTTGCCCAGAAGAGGACTATGGCTCCTGTGGAGGGTCAGATCAAATACCTGTATTGGTAGTCTCAAACCATGGGTCCAGCTCTGAGCCAGCACTCTTGAGGCTTCCCTCGCAACTGCCTTGTGTGTGGAAATAGGACCCAGGTGTGCCCCAGAAAGACAGCCCCCAGTCAGGGGTGCATTCAGCATGGTCCTGACCCCAGCACTGAGGGGATAGTGAGGAGGAAGGCACAGGGGACGGGGCACTCTGAGAAGACTGTCTGGAAAGGTGAGCTAGAAGAGTGCATCGGCACTAGATGTTAAGAGGGGTATGAGGGAAATGCACATGCAGAAGTGCAGCATAAATGAGATTTCTGAGGGAAAGAACAAACACCAAAACTTGTTGAGCAAGAAGAGCCACGAGCTGGCATTTGTTGAGCGCTGGACAATGAGGCAGGCACAGTGCTTGTGTGCGCTTGGTCCTCAAAAAGGATTTGGAGGTGTGTAGTATTATTCACATTGTAAGGAGGAAACGAAGGCTCAGAGAAGTTAGGGAATTGCCCAAGGTCACACAGCTTGTGAGGCGGCATAGCAAGCATTTCAAACTGCAGCTCCCCGATTCCAAAGCCCAAACTCTTAATCGCTTTTGGCTCATCTGCCAGATGCCAAGAACGGGGGTAAAATGCTCAAAGAGGCCAAAGGACAACTTGTGTCCCAGGCATAGAGGCCACAAAGGAGCCAGGTGCCTGCAAAAGAATAGGTGCTCTGAATGAGTGAATGGACCCTAGGTTGGCTGTGGTGTCAGGTGCTGCAGCGGAGGGGAGAAGAGTGGGGAGTGACGGCCTGAATGAATCGCAAGGACTTCGTATATTGTCATTAACCCAGCACAACCCAGCCTCCTCAGTGGCATGTAGGGGAGAGGCACGGGGGGATGCTCAGACTTCTGAAGCCCCTCCAAGTGGGCGGAGGTGTAGAGCCGTGGACCCTGTGCCAGGAGGTGCGTGGATGGCTGGCTTAAAGACATCTTCAGCTTGCAGAGATGACCCCCTGGCCCCTGGTAGCAGCCAGGCCCCAGTGCCTCAGCCTTGGCAAGCTTACTCTGCTGAATTCTTCCCTGAAGAGGACAGGACGCGTCCCTGCACCCCTACCCTGAGTCACACAGCCCAGGAGTCCCTCCCGACCCTGGCCACCCTTCTCTTTTCCCTTCAGGACAGAGGGGCAGCTGAGCCTTCCTTTCTCTTCCAAGTCACCTCACTCCCAGTTCCTCCGTGGAGCATTTCAAGTGTTGGAACCCCAGGCAGATGTTCTAGACCTTTCCTCAACCCCAGCCTGCTCTCTGTGAAAATTTTTGGGGCCCTCGTGTCCTACTTTGCACCCCTTCCTTGTGTGCCTCGAGTCTTTTCTCTGTTTTGGCTCTTAGCTTTCCACTCTGCTGGCATCCCTGCACTCCCTCTGCCCACCTTGGAGGACAAGGGCAGGCACGCAGGTCTTCCTGGTCCCCTGTGCTATGCTCTGCCTGTGAAAGATAGCAAACTGGATGCTGAGTATGTTTCCATTTCTTCTTCAGTTATAAACTGTAAATATCTGTGTCTGAGTCTTGCTTGTATTGCTTATATGGTAGGCTCTCAATAAATGTTTGATGAATGAGTGAACACTGCTCTGTATGTCCTCACTCTCCTGTTTGCCTGTGTGTGATGCGGTCTTTCATCTCTTTCCCCCCTCCCTCAGCCTGAGCAGGGTCTTCCAAAGCCTCCCCGGGGCTCCAGAAGACTGCTCCTAAAATCCAGGCTTCTGTGAACTGGGCCAACTGGCCTGGGCCTTCTCTGGAACCCACCTTCATTCAGCCTATTACATTCTCCAGACCTCCTTTATGTCATCGCCTCCATTCATCCTCATAGCATCCTTGGGAACCAGGTGGCATTATTCCCATTTCATGGAGGAGCAAACTGAGGCTCCAAGTAGAGAAGTGGCATATAGCCAACTGGCAACAGCTGATACCATCCCAGGCCCGCCATCCTGCCTGCCTCTAATATGAGTTGTCAGACTGGAGTTAATCAAGAGAGAAATGATGTGAGTGAATGTGGAGACGGCTCATGGCTCCCTACCTTCCACAGTTGTTTTAATTTAATAGGAGCTCAGAGGGTAAATGTTCCAGAGGTCCTTGTAGATGTGGGGGTTGCAAGAGGAGGGTGGTATTGGGCTAAAGCAGAGACATCAAGACACTGTTTGATGTCTGGAGTCTGACCATTATACCTCCTGGGGAAAAATGGGAGAGGCTGGATGGGGAAAGTCAGATTCTAGCAGCTGGAGGACAGGAGGGGAGGGGAGAAGCTAGAGACTGCAAATGTAGACAGCTCTTTCAAAGTGGCCCGTGATGGAGGCGAGAGGGTGAGAGATCACAAAGGGCTGTGAGGGAAGGTGGTGGCCCTTTAGATGCTGGTGGGAAGGAGCAGAATGGTGGAGGTTGAACGTTGAGGAGAGAGGGGGTGATGGAGGAGTGACAGCTTGTGGGGATGAGAGGATCCAGAGTCCCTGTGGGTTGGGGGTCAGTTATAGACAGCATGACCCTCAGGTTGACAACCATATTTGAAAGCAGATGTTGCTATGAATTGAGTTGTGTCCTCCCAAAAGGTACACTGAAATCCAACCCCAGGTACCTGTGAATATAACCTTATTTGGAAATAGGGTCCTTGCAGATGTAATCAAGTTAAGATGAAGTCATAATGGATTAGGCTTGGCCCTAAATCCAATGACTGGTGTCCTTATAAGAAGGTCACATGAAGACAGACACACAGACAGGAGAGTGGTGTATGAAGATGGAAACAGAGACTGGAGTGATGCATCTACAAGCCAAGGATTGCCAGCAACCCACCGGAAGCTGGAAGTGGCAAGGAAGGATTCTTCCCTAAAGCCTTCCAAAGGAGCGTGGCCCTGCTGACACCTTGATCTCAGACTTCTAGCCTCCAGAGAACTGTGAGAGAATAAATTTCTGTTAAGCCACCCCATTTGTGCTAATTGGTTATGGCAGCCCTAGGGAACTAATGCAGACATCCTATGGGCTGAGCTTCCCTGTGGAGGAGGGTTGGGGAGGGGTGCTCACCTCTGGCTAAAGTCTGTAGCTCCCACTCATTCCTTCCAGCCTCCCTGGTGACCAGCAGCCTGGGGAGGTTAGAAGCATGGACTCACCCCACATGGTCTAACATGGAGCTGCAATAGAGGGTTTGGGCTCAGGGAGGCTGGCATTGAGTGGGGGAGGATAGGCAGCACAAAGGCAAAGGGGGAGTGCTTACAGTAGAGGTAGTGGCCTTGGAGGAAAAAGCACAGGCCCTGAGATGCTTCTGGGCTGTGTGACCCTTGAGCAGATCATCTGACCTCCCTGGACCTCAACCGCCCCCACTCGTAGTTGAGACCATGCTCCCTGCAGCATTGGCACTGGGCCTTCTGAGTAGTACAGTCCCAATACGTGATAGCACTCATTACCGTACGTTTTCATTCTAGCCATGGGGATCAATTTCACATTCAGCAAACATTTCTTGAAGACTGACTGTGTGTCAGGCCCTGTGCTGGCTCCGGGGACAATGACACACACACGCACACCACACACACACACACACACACACACACACACACACACACACACAAGCAATTTATGGCCAGAGATTGTCAGACTGGATTTTAAAAATAACCCCATAATCCTGCTTTATGCTCTTTACACAGACACAGCTAAACATAAGGGCAAAAACAGATTGAAAGTAAAAAGGATGGAAAATGGCACACCTAGCAAATATGAATCCAAGCAAATACAAATAGCGGTACTACTCCATTGGTATAGCACTGTTAACATCTATAACAATGCTGAAGGCATTAAAGCATTAATGGGGTCTGAAGGCATAAAAGCATTATTAGGGATAAAGAAGATCATTATATAATGATATAAAATAACAATTCTCCAGTAGGATATTTGAAAAACTTTAGCTTATATTCATATAACAACAACTGGTAGAATTGCAAGGGAGAAATGGATAAATCCATGATCATGGTGGCAGATTTTTAACATACCTCTCTCAGTAACTGAGAGCTCGACAGGTTAAAAACAATTAGGGTATAGAAAATTTCAACAACACAATTAACAAGCTTGATCAAATGGATAAGTATAAAACCCTGCATCCAACAGTTAGAGAATATACATTCTTTCCGGTGTTCATGAAATACTTTAAAAAAATTAACCACGAACTAGCCATAGAACAACTTTCAACAAAAACTAATAAATCCCTACTATACAGACATACAGTTTCCAATCACAGTGCACTGAAGTTGGAAATCAATAACAACAAAATTAAGAAAACAAAATCCTATGTTTGAGAAAAAGCTTCTAAGTAATGCAAAAACTAAATCATAATGGAAATTAGAAAACATTCGAAACTGAGTAATGAAAATATGAAGAGCTAACATTTATTGAGTGTTTGCTGAGTCAGGCCTGTTCCAAATGCCTTGTTGTTTACAGATCCCCATTTCCTAGGTGAGGAAAATGAGGCATGGAGTAGGTGAATAAATTGTGCAAGGTTCCACTGTAGCTAGCTGGCAGAGCTGAGATTCAAAGCTGGTCTGGAGTTCAGGTTCATAACTACATATCAAAACCCTGATGTATTCTTAGCTGATGTGTTCTTAGCTGGCGTGACTGTGTGGCCTTCTTAGAAAGGAAGTATAGGCCTTCCCTACACCCAGGACATGGCAATCAGCTCCCAGCACCCCACTGTCCCAGGCTGTCATTCCAGCGTCAGCAGCCTCATGTGCCCCCCACCCAGGAACCCCTCCCAGCCCCATCTTTCCCTGTCGAAATCCCAGCCTACATCAAGGCCCAACTCAAAGGACCCTTTTCTGTAGCCTTCCTACCCTCCTCTGACACTCTTGCAGGCCATAAACTGGAAAGCTGACCTTGCCACTTCTCTACTTTAAACCCTTCTCTGGGTCCCTGCTGCCTGGCAGTGCTCCCCCAGACTTCTCCACTGAAGTACTCTGAAAGGCTCTGCATTGAGCTGTGAGTGAAGTGTTCCTTAAAACCTTGAGTTTTATCTTCAAAATTCATCCAGTTTGCAGTCTGCTTCATACTATATCCATGTTTATTCCACAATAAAAAAAATGTCCCCATCCTCAAGTGACTGATGCTCCAAATACACCCTGTGTAGCACCACGGACAACCCCAGGATGAGAAGCAGGAACTTACAAGGTGAAGCCCAGAATCCTGTGCCGGCACCATGGGCTCCCTCTCCAGCCTTCTCTGGACCCTGGACCCCGCGCAAATCCATGCACGCCGTCCCCTCTACCTGGGGTGCCAGGCCTGCTAGATGGGGCACTGGCCTGTGTCCCACATTCCCTACTTATTTTGTGCCGTGCTGCTCTGCTGGCCTCGCTGCTGCCCCCTGGCCTTTCAGCATCCTGAATGTGAATCCCCTTTCCTTCCCCTGCCCTCTCCACCTCTTAAAGCACTTTCAGCTATCTCTTTTAAAGCACTCAGGGACCACAAACAGTGGCTTGGGCCTGACTGAAAGAACGTTTCTGACACCCCAGTTATGGCAGGTTTGCACTGATAAAGTCATGCCCTCCAGTCACCGTTTGTTTGGGCTCCCCCCACTTCCTGGGGATCCTCAGGGCACCTGCCACAGGGCACCCCGGGTTCAGTCCCTATGAGTACAACCCCCTCCCTGGGCTGAGCAGGTGGCCCTCCAAGCCAGGGACCTTGCTTCTCCAATATGTTTGTCTCACCCTCACGATAGCCTCTGGGCTGATGTGGGTGCTGGAAGATTCCTTGCTGAAATGGAAATGTGTGTGGCCCTGACTCTTGACCCTTCCACTTAAAGTTTCTCTGCTCTTAGCTCGCTGATTAAAACGTCAAGTAAACAGGAATGTGTAAACCCACTTTCACTTCCCCGAAGGTGAAACGCCCTTCTTCTGTAGTTAGGATGAATAATCACCTCCTAATTGACACACTTAATGAATGGACAAAGGAAGGGTATGGGGGGTGGGACAGGGGAGGGGGCGTGGGGTGGGAAGGGTCATTCCTGAAGGAATCCAACTGTCACCTTGGATTATTGTAGAGGGAGATGGCAATATGGAGACAGAAAGATACCATTAATTTGGTCAGCAAGACATAGACTTATAAACCAAGGAATGTGTAAGCTAGAAGCGCCCTCCTCAGAGGTCCTAGCCAAGCCCCTGTTTTAGAGATGAGGAAACTGAGGTCCAGGAAGAGGAGGGCACTGTCCAAGGTAACACAGGGAGCCCATGTCACAGCCTGGATTTCTCAGTGTGACAAGGTCCCAGGAGGAAAGCAGGCCACCCAGCAACCATTTGCCTGGGACTGGTTTCCAAGCAGCTGGGACTTTCAGTGTTAAGACTGGGCAAACCTGGATGGTGATCACCCTAACCCCTGTGGGTCATGGTTTCTCTCTCTTCCCTGTCTACCTGTCTCCAAGAGAGGTTCTAGGAAAAATATGAAAAAAGCAAAGCTATCTGATGCAGCCAGTCACTTGGACCCACCAGGACCAATGGCTTCGCCTGGGAGCGGGGTGGGCATGGGGGGCCCAAAGTGGCTGGGACTCTAACGCTGCCCAGGCCCTGCTTGCTCTGAGCACTTCGCCCGAGCCTCCAGCTTGGCCAGTCTTTGACTTCTTTGCTCTATTGTACGAAGGACAATTTAAAAGCTCTCTTGGAGCTGTTTAACTTTGATCTCTATAAACATTTCTTTTGGTATATGCCAGAATCCACATGGCGTGTATTTTGAGAGACTGTTTAGCAATGTGCTGGCATGTCTTTCTGTTGCTTTGTAGTTTGGGTGAGGGTCCGGACAGCTCTGTCCCTAACTTTCCGTGTGACCTTGAGCAAATCTACGTATCTTTCTGAGCCTTGATTTCCCCATTTGTGGGAAATTGCTATCTGACTTGCTCTGAAATTTGACTAGAAATTGCCTATCATATAGTAAGCACTCAATAAAAGGTTGCTGTTGTTACCTCCGGTCCCTGATGGCTCTGGGTCCAGTCTATCCCTCCCTCCAAGGTTTGGGGGAGTCAGCTAGGGGTCAGTGAAGACACCGGGATTCTCTGTGGATGAAAATTTAAGATTTCTCTCTCTTGGCCCCTGCCAGTCCAGAACTCAAATCTGCTGTTAAATATTTAACAGTTTCCACACAGAGGCTTTTCACCAGAGCATCTTTTCTCCTTAAATTATCAGAACAGAGTTGAAGTTCTGAAGGGTGCTCATGTTTTCCACATAGAGAGCTACAATTATATAACAAGGGAGGGATTTGGATGTGGCTGGGTGGAGGTGGAGTGGATGAAAGGGCTGGGGGCTGGTAGAAAGGGCACTGGTCTGGGCATCAGGAGACCTAGGACTCTGTCCCAAGTCTGCTCCTCATTTGCTTTTTGGCAAAAGCAAGGCCCTTTTCCCTCTGAGCCTCTCTGGCTCCCTATCCATGAGATACGCAGGTTAGAGTCAGTGATCTCCAAGGCTCTATATAGCTCTTAATTTTTTGAGTTTAGTTTTTTGGACCTGATTGTGCTAGCTACACAGTAGGCATTAATAAATGTGGCATTTAATGAATGTTTGTTTAATGAATTAATATATGGGGGAGGGTACGGACACCGGATGAGGACTTTGACCCATGCCATTCTCTTCTGGGAGAAGGGCCTGGCCCCAGCGTGGTATTCACTGGTCTGCTGGTTAGCCCCCAGCAGCACAGTCCTGAGGAAAACAAGAAGGGTTGAGGGCCAGGATGTCTGTCTCCCTTCCTGGGGTCGCAACACTGACTTCTTCCTTCCAGTGCAGCAAATTTCTCTCCCAATTCAGCTCCTACCTGGAAGTAGCCAAAAGACCCAGCTCCATATACCATTCATATGTGGAATCTAAAATATGACACAAATGAACTTATCTACAAGACAGAAACAGACTCACAGACATAGAGAAGAGACTTGTGGCTGCCAAGGGGGAAAGGCAGTGGGAGAGTGAAGGATTGGGAGTTTGGAATTAGCAGATGCAAACTATTATATGTAGAATGGATAAACAAGGTCCTCCTGTATAGCACAGGGAACTATATTCAGTATCCTGTGATAAGCCATAATGGGGAAGAATATGAAAAAGAATATATATATGTATAACTAAATCACTTTGCTGTACAGCAGAAATTAACACGACACTGTAAGTCAACTATACTTCAATAAAATAAAATTAAAAAAAAAAAGGAAAAGCGCATTTGCATGAGGGGGGCTCTGAATTCTAGTCCTAGATCTGCTCAGTCCAACCTTCTGGGGAAAATGTGGGCAGTCTCCATCCCTTCTACAGACCAGGGACATTTTTTCCTTCAGACACAGTGCCAAGGGCTTGCAAGAATGCATTAAAAAAAAGAAACTTATGAATGAATGCATGAGTACGTAAATGTCTAAAGGCATAACACTACATCAATTCAACTCAGATAGGACTTTTGATAAACTTTTGTATTAAAGTATAACGTTAATATTTTAAAAAGCACAAATGTCGTAAATGTTTAACTCAAATTTTCACAAAGTAAACACACTCAGGTAAACAGCACCCAAATCAAGAAAGAGACCATGACCAACATCCCTGGAGGCCCTCTCACACCCTCTTCCATTACTACTTTCCCAAAATGTAACCACTCTTCTGTCTTCTGTCTCAGCTGCTTTTTGTATTTTATCCAGCTTTCCTAGTAGATCTTGACAGGATAGTTGGTCTGCTACAAGCTAGTACAACATAGCCAGAAGCAGAAATCCTTGCCTTCCTCAACTCATACAGCTTTCTAAAATGTTGATATGTTTGATATGGTGTTTGGGTGGGGACTCCAATAATAGGTGTACTGAGGGCTTCGGATATTTTTTATTGTGGTAAAATATAATATTTATCACCATTTGTAAGTATACAATTCAGTGGCAATAAATATATTCACAGTGTTGTATAACTATTACAACTGTCTATACCTGAAACTTTTTCATCATCCCCAACCAAAACTCCATACTCATTTCACAATACCTCTCCCTTCCTTGCCTTTCCCAGCCCCTGGTAACCTCTATTCTACTTTCTGTCTCTATGAATTTGACTATTCTAGGTACCTCATGTAAGTGGAACAATATTTACAGTGTTGCTTCTGTGTTTGGCTTATTTCACTTAGCATAATTTTTTAAGGTCCATCTATGTTGTAGCATACGTCAAAATTTTATTCCTTTTTATGACTGAATGCTATTCCACTGTATGCATATACTATATTTTGTTTATCCACTGATCTGTTGCTAGGCAATTAAGTTGTTTCCATCTTTTGGCTATTATGAATAACGCTGCTATGAACATTGGTGTACAAATGTCTGTTCAAGTCTGAGATTTTAAAATGGCCCTATGGGGACTTATTTCCTACTTTGTAAATGAGCACTTGCGCGACCCAGCTCTAAGACTCCATGCAATGAACTGGCTCCCAAATGGACTAAGAGGGCTGGGGGGTCAACGGTACACACACGCCAGTGACTTGCCCCTCCCCAGGAACGTAGAGGCTTCTCGTGTGCCCACTGTGTGTGGCAAGACTGGACAACGGGGGCTTCCCTGGTGGCGCAGTGGTTAAGAATCCGCCTGCCAATGCAGGGCACACGGGTTCAATCCCTGGTCCGGGAAGATCCCACATGCTGTGGAGCAACTAAGCCCATGCACCACTTACTACTGAAGCCCCCTGTGGGCCTAGAGCCCATGCTCCGCCACCGCAGTGAGAAGCCTGTGCACCGCAACTAGAGAAAGCCCGTGCGCAGCAACGAAGACCCAACGCAGCCAAAAATAAAATAAATTAATTTAAAAAAACCCTCTCTTTCCTTTCTCCTACAAAACTTGATAGTACCTTCAAAAAAAAAATAAAAGAAGACTGGACAACGGCATGGCTGGAGCAGCCCCTCCGTCCACGGCTGCAGTCCTAGGGAGACAGAGGACAGTCTCCGGGTAAGAAGGGTTCAAATTGAGCCTGGCATCCTGGTCTGACCCACCAGATCAGGTGCTAATTCCCTGAGGACTGGGGGGGTCTCAGGGTCGGGGGTTCTGGCCCAGGAGGGGATGTCTTTGGTAGAGAGGCATGGGGCTTCTGCTCTCACCCTTGGTGGCAGGAGCCTCTCCCCATCATGTCTGAGATGGCAGGAGGGCAGGGAGGCCTGTCTCCACCACTGAACCAATCCTGGAAGGTTCAGGGACTGACTGAGTCAGTCTACTGCAGAGGTGAAGACTGGCAGCCTGCAGGTTACAAGTGACCCACGGGTGGGTTTTGTTCAGCCAGCACGTTTTGGCATTTAAAAAAAGTTACTTGTCAACATTCGAAAATCAGGAATTTTTGCTTAAAATCCAGATTTCTGGTTCCTTTTTAAATAGTCAGAAGAGCTGGTGGTCCTGGGCCTGCATGCCCGGCAGTGGCTGCCCCTTTAGATCAGACCTCTACTCTCACAGGCAGCCCTGGCCCCTTCACTCATCTGCCTAGCCCTGTAACACCAGAGCCCTTTCGACTATACTTTAATTCCTTTTCAACCAACCAAGAAACGCTTCATAAACCCCAGGAAATGAAAGGTCAGATTTAAGAATTTGTTAGCTGACTGGTGCATAATGACCAAAGCATGGGTGCTGGAGCCAGACTGCCTTATCCAAGTTCCAGCTCTAGGATTCATTGCATTGTACCCAACAGGCCTGCCCAGCTGCAAGACCAAAGAAAAAGCCCGTAGACAGTAACAGAGACATCAACAATATGGAATCTTACACATCTGAAGCAAAAGGTCCTGGAGCAACACCCCACAGTGTATGGCAGATAGGACATGGCAGCCATCTTCATTACTCGTGGGGAGAAGGAAGCTACCATATATAGGGGGAGGGGGAACTGACAATAGGTTGGGGCTCATCAGTTACCAGGGGAACCAGAAGCTGGGGCAGGGGGCAAGCACCTAGGTAGTTCCTGATTAAGCCCTATGATTAAGGGGATTGGATAGTCCTGTGAGTAAGCAGGGACTGGTCAAGCAGGGGATGTACGGAGAGCAAGAGAACAGCCATCTTGAGCAGCCTTACCATACAGATTCATTAGCTGTGTGTCCTTGAGCAAGTTACTTAACTACTCCATGTCTCAGTTTCCTTATCCTTATGATGATAATAACAACAACACTTTCTTCCTAGGATTGTTATGAGGCTGAAATGAATTAACACATATACAGTACAGTACTTTGGAAAGTGCCTGGGTCATGGAAAAGGAGAAGGGGTACAAGAAGAAGTGGTTATGGCATTGGAGGCCTTGAAGGTGCCCCAGCACCAGCTTGACAGGGGTGTGTCAAGCCCAGCTCTGTTACTTGTTAGCTGTATAGTCTTGGACAAGTCATTTAATCCAGCTGAAGGTCCTTTGAGAACATGGAGGCACTTCTCAGAGTGGAGACTCCACTATTGGCAGCTATTAGTATTAAGTGCTTGCTGAATGCTCTTGGCTTGCTTCCACGCGAGCCCTGCTGCCCACCACTTTCAGGGCTGGGGAATGGACATTGACCTGGAAGACTGGGAGATTGAGCTGAAAAGAACAAAGAGGCTATGCTGGGTACAAAGGCACCATTGTGAGCATGCGGTCTCACAATTTCCTTTCTGTCCTTTCAACCTGCAGGGATGCCATTTGGGACCTGAGTGGGAAGGGCGTGGGAGCCCGTCCAGAGTTTACCAGCTGGTCTCAGGGAAGGTCAAAGAACACACGACGCCAGAGGAGAGACAGCCCTGCAAGGTCCTTGTGTGTCAGTCTCCTTGTTATGTAGGTGAAGAATCTGGGGCCCAGAGTGGGAAAGAGTGTCTGACATCACATTTGCTCTGACATCACAGAGCAAATCAAGGGTGGGAACCAGAGCCTCACACAGGGGACAGCAGGAAGTCCCACTGCTCCAGGTCTTCTATTCACAGGGGCATTTGAGACATTGTTCAGACATTTGACCCTTTTTCCAAATGAAGTTGGATATTCTATCATTAAACACACTGAGAAGATGGCAAAAGTAAACATTTATCTTGCAACTTAAATATTGAGAAGTGCACTTGGCATCCTGGAAGCTGGAAAGTCCATGGCTTTGCTCTTTCTAGCCCAGTGGGGTTGGAGCATCTAGTACAGGTAGGGGTGGGTAATCGAAGCCAGAGAGGTAAGTTGATCTTGATCAGGCAAGACCAGACAGGCTTCATTAAGGAGTTTGTACTTTGGGCTTCATCCTGAGGCAGTGGATGACCTTGGAGAGATTTAAGGGAAATAGCAGAAAGATCGTGCTGGCTGCAAAGATCTCCCCAGACCACTGAGGAGTGTGGTTTAGCTTCAGCTGGTACCCAGAGGGAGGAGGGAAGGAGACGGGAGTACCAGGGTCTTCATAGTGCTCATCTCAGCCATCTCCATGGTGACACTGGAAGATGGTACAGTTCCTTTCAAGGAAATTTCCTTATTAAAATTTCAAGTGTTTTTGTGTTTCAGGCTGGCCTAGACCCTGGCTTCACCCCCTTCTCTCTGAACACAAACAGGCAAACTGAGAAGTTCAGGGAGTAGAGAAGGAAATGCTGGGTTGAGATGGTATGAGGCAGACGGGCCCCAGCAGTGCCACCAGCCTGTGCAACCTTGGCTACCCATCCTCCATCCTCCACCTCTAGGCCTCCCCAGGCCCAACATCTAGTGGAAATCAAGTTGTGCCTCTTCGAAATAAGAAAAGCTTTTCTTCTTACACTCACTCAGTGAAACTCAAGGGAAGCGACCAGCACTTCTGTCCAGGGGTCAATGTGGTCATGAATTCATGAGTTCCTTAGAGACCTCCTTAAGCCATCCCTTTTCTTAGCCTTCCCTCTCTCACTCTCATCCCTTCTCTCCCCACCTCCCCATATTTTGTAGATGAAGAAACAGAGGCCCGCATTATGGAGGTGACTCACATAAAGGTTAAAATTCCAAAGGAACTTCCTCAAAAAATTACACATAGAATTACCATATGATCCAGCAATTCCATTTCTGGATATACACCCAAAAGAACTGAAAGCAGGGAATCGAACAGATATTTGTACACCAACACTCAGAGCAGAATTATTCACAATAGTCGAAAGGGGGAAGCAACCCAAATGCCCATCAACTGATGAATGGATAAACAAAATGTGGTATATTCATGAGATGGAATATTTATTCAGCCTTAACAAGAAAGGATATTCTGAGGTATGCTACAACATGGATGAACTTTGAAAACATTATGGTAAGTGGAATATGCTAGACACAAAAAGATAAAATATTATATGATTCCACTTACATGAGGCACCTAGAGTACTCAAATTTATGGAGACAAAAAGTAGAATGGCAGTTGCCAGGGACTGAGGGGAGAATAGGGAGTTGTTTAATGGGTACAGAGTTTCAATTTGGGAAGATGAAATAGTTCTGGAGTTGGATGGTGGTGATGGTTGCACAACAATGTGAATGTACTAATGCCACTGAACTGTACACTTAAAAATGGTTAAAGCAGTAAATTTTATGTTATGTTTATTTTACCATAATTAAGAAAAAGAAACACATACACAATACAGAATGGTATCCAATCCAGGATCACCTATTGCGTCTGATTATTATGGCCACTGTATCTCTTTTAATCTAGCAAAAGTCATTTTTTAAAAATTCAATACTTACTTGTTGAAGTATTGTCCTGCAGAATTTCCCACTTTCTGATTTTGTGCTATTGCTTCCTTGTGCTGTCATTTGTCTGGTTCCTCTCTTTATTTCCTGTAAACTGGAATTAATATCTAATGGTTGATAGATCCACATAAAGTATTTTTTGGCTAGAATAAATAATGACCATTGATCTTGTGTACTTCAGATTATATCACCATTGAAGACACACAATCTTACTGAAGATTAGTAAACCACTAGCAAAACTCAGATTAATTTCTCAGTTAGGGTGGTGACAGCTTGATTCCTCCATTGTACAGTTACTCTTGAATCTAGGAAGTAACCCGTGTAGTGTTGCTCTGAACCTGTGTGACCCTTAACAACTATTAACATAACGGTTTAACCTCGAAGGATAATCCTCGTTTACAAGGGTTTGCTGATTTACACTTTTTCTAATCCTACATTTTCCCCCCCACCCTATAAAGTAGAGCACTCCCTCATCAACTGGGACTATTTGGTTACTACTAGAAAAGCAGAATAAATCTTTAATTTTTTTCGTTCTAGTGGGGAGAGGTTTGAAATAATGGTCCCTTCCCACACAGAGGTGTTATCATACTGTAGGATAAATGTCTTTACCTTTTAGTTCTGTGTGAGCAAACGCCACAATTAATTCAATTAATTTCTGAGACTGCGTTAGCTTTTTAATAATCTTCTACTTTGTGAACAATGGGGCATGGCTTCCTTGAACCACCGTCGTGCCATAGAAAAATGCCAGATACATCAAAGCCACACGGGGGCCCCCGAGAGGCCAGCCAGCTCTACACATGTGCCTTGGATTCTGATCTTCTTTAGAAGGTACGCAGGACGTTCCTCCAGATCCAGCTGTTGTGTCCGGCCACGCAGGTGTCGAGAACATTCTTGGTCCCCGGAGCGGCAGGGGGTGAGCGCTCTCTCAACGGGGATCTCGAGGATAAACAGGAGGCACCCCACGCTCACTTCCGTCCTCTCTCAGCGGGACTTCAGGGGCGCCTGCATCAGCCCGCTTTACCGCTGACCACTAGAGGGCCATTTAAACATTTATTAAACAGTAAAAGTTTGTGTGCACAGAATCAGAAATGAAACACAATTTTGAGAGTAGTAAAAAGCTTTACCAAAAAAAATTATGGAGAAAAAAATTTAAATACAAAATATGTCTTGGAATAAGTTAAAACAATCTTATTACTTTGAAAAGATTTAGAAAAAGGGTATTGCTCAGCTGCCCGGCTAGCTCAGTCGGTAGAGCATGGGACTCTTAATCCCAGGGTCGTGGGTTCGAGCCCCACGTTGGGCGGTTGCTTTTCTGCGTTTTTTCCAATTCGCTATTATGTTCTGTGATACTGAAAATTAGTTTGGAGATCAGCTCTGATTCACAGGGTTTACTATGCACATAAATTTCATATCCTTGAATTCCTCTAAGTAATTTAGTTTGTGCATTTGGGAAGGGCTAGTGATTATTATGGGCTGTTTAAACCACTGTAAGATTGTTTTAGTGATGATAGCTATTGTGAACAGACATAGGAGTTTCGTAATCCTTTTTTTCTAAGTCAGTGATCCAAACTGAACATTTTTACTGCAGCAATTTTGCAGTCTCAAAACATATTCAATATCCTGTGATAAACCATAATGGAAGGTAATATAAAAAAGAAGGTGTATGTATGTGTGTGTCTGTGCACGTGTGTGTGTAACTGGATCACTTTGCTGTACAACAGAAATTAACACAACATTGTAAATCAACTATACCTCAATTAAAAAAACCATATCTCAAAGCAAGTAATTATTTTTTCCTTCATATGTTTTCCTAAAAGAACTCAATTTCTTAGGGCAAAACTTTGCTTCTACGTTCACAGCTGCAAATTCTTTCCTTGCTTAAATATTTCCTGTCATTCCCAACAATTCTCAAACATTCTCCACAATTACCATATGTTATCATCATCAGTTCAAGATACTATTTCAGACTTTGGAAGAAACACATGGAAAATTTCGCAATCGAAAATGAAGACCCCTAAATACTCCTATTATTACAAAGGAATATTTAATCTCTAGGTGATGGAAGGTGAAGTAGAATTTTTAAAAAGGCAAACTCTGTCAGAGAAAAATCAAACTGGTAAATTGATGAGAAGTCAATGAAGATATATTTACTTTTAAATATATATCCATTTTAAATTGAAGGTCAGTGTTATGGGTTGAATTTGTGTCCCCCTGATATTCGTATGTTGGAGTTCTAACCCCTAGTACTTCAGAATGTGACCTTATTTGGAAACAGGGTTGTTGCAGATGTAATTAGTTAAGATGAGGTCATATCAGAGTAGAATGCATGCTTAATCCAATATGACTTGTGTCTTTATAAAAGGGGGAAATATGGACACAGGCAGGCACCCAGAAATGCACATTTGGACACATGGGAAAGTGCCACGTGAAATAAAAGCAGAGATCAGAGTGATGTGTTTATAAGCCAAGGAATGCCAAAGATTGCCAGCAAACAACCAAAAGCTAGGGGAAAATCCTGGAACAGATTCTCCCTCAGGGCCCTCAGAAAAAAACCAACCCTACCAACACCTTGATCTTGGACTTCTAGCCTCCAGAACTGTGAGACAATACATTTGTTGTTTAAACCATCCAGTTTGTGGTATTTTGTTATGGTAGCCCCAGGAAACTAATGCAATCAGTGTTCTGTGGGGAGGTGATTTTGATTTTAAATTTATTTTAGTATACGTTATATTAAGTAGTTGCCATCATCTTCATTTCATTTCAAACTTATATTAAATAGTTGTCATCATCTTCATTTCCTTTCCTTTCCTTTCCAAAGCTGTAGGAAAAGCAATGGTTTGTTTAGATGTGGACCTAAATTCAGCTCAAGTGAGGACATTATGATCACAGCTCCTTCAGAAGTAACATTTAGAAATGAGCGCAATCTCAAACTATATTTTCTTATTGTTGGCTGGTGATTTATTATGTTGGCTAATGAGTTATAACTGTTTGTACTAAAAGAATATATTCAAGGATACACTAAGTTAAACACATTTTATTCTCCCATCGAACTCATATTTGGAGGCTTTATATTCAATTATTCAATAAATAAATCACTTTAACAAAGTGTGCTAATTCTCAGTGGTCCAGTTTCTTCAACAAATAAATGGCAAGGAAAAGAGAGCGACAGAGTGAACTCCATCAAATGAAATACATGGACCGTGTTTGGATCCTGATTTGAACCAACCAATCATAAGATTATAATGTGACATACACAATACAATCATGAGATTGTATGAGACAATCCTGGGAATTTGAACACTGACTGGATACTTGAAGATATTAAGAAAGCATTTATTTTTAAATGTAATAATGGTATTGTTTTTTAAAAGCCCTTATCATTTAGAGATATGTACTCACTTGTTTAGAAATGAAAGACATATTTGGAATTTGTGTGTATTTATTTTGTTGGGGGAAGAATAATTGGGTACCACCAACGGGGTAGTACCTTTGCTGGGGAAAGGGGCAGATGAGGGACTAAAGTAGGAAAGGGACTTCTCACTATCTTCATTTTTTTTTTTAAATTAATTTATTTATTTATGGCTGTGTTGGGTCTTCGTTTCTGTGCTAGGGCTTTCTCTAGTTATGGCAAGCAGGGGCCACTCTTCATCGCGGTGCGCGGGCCTCTCACTGTCGCGGCCTCTCTTGTTGCAGAGCACAGGCTCCAGACCCGCAGGCTCAGTAATTGTGGCTCACGGGCCCAGCTGTTCCGCGGCATGTGGGATCTTCCCAGACCAGGGCTCGAACCCGTGTCCCCTACATTGGCAGGCAGATTCTCAACCACTGCGCCACCAGGGAAGCCCCTATCTTCATTTTTATATTAAAAATTTTTTGAGTTATTGAATTTTGAATTATTTTGAAATATTTTGTATTCAAAACGTTAAAAAAAGAAGTGTACTTCAGGGTTTTGGTGTGGTGGTGTGGTCACAAAGAGGCCCTTGCCCCTTCTTTTGATACTCTAAGCAGTACAGACCAGATGCTGTACAGACAATGGAGTGAGGGTTCTCTGTGGGTTTCTGTGGTCAAAGAAGGGGTTGTGTTAAGGGAAGACTGAAGGAGAAGTTGGCGTCAGATAAATGGAGAGGCGTCTGGAATTCATGGGGTGCATAGCATGTTGGGGGGGCAGGTTAGAAAAGGCACTGATGAGACAAGTATAAAGCCTGGAGGACGGTTGGGGACTGTCTGTGGAAGGACTTCAAAGGCCAAGCTAAGGACTTTGGGATTTATCCTCCTTAACGTTTCTTGAGCACCAGTTCACTGTTCAGCACCGCATTAAGCCTTTCCATGCAATTCTCACAGTAAACCGATGGAAAGGTACTGCTATTCTTCCCATTTTGCAGCTGAGCAAACTACACAGTTTTCGAACAGGGGAACTGACATGAGGAAATTCATTTGTGTGTATATTCAATAATAGCTCAAAGAAATTAGGTGACAAAAATTTGCACAAATAGGGCAGGTGCAGAACCCCGACCTCAGTATCATATGGTATTATTTACGTTGGCCTCTGTCGGAGGTGGGCTGAACTCCATTATCTCAGAAAGCCATACTTCGACTCCCCCCAGCCTGCCTTGTGTCTCCCTCTCCGTCCTCATTTCCGCAGGACCGGGGCTGGAGAAGGGGAGGAGCAGGACCCGACAGATGGCCGTCAGTCGCACCAAATAAACTGGCAGTGAGCTTGCTAAACAACGAAACTGCTAGACGCAGACTCCATTACCTACCCTCTTCCGGCCAGATTGCTGACCCTAAAGCTTTCCTATGCAGATACTAGTAGAGATGCTATTGAACGTAGGCTTCAGAGGTAGCCTTTTCTCCCAGGCCATTTCAAAGCCCACATCTTTGTGGCCCTATATTGCCTAAGGGCCTCCGAAACTGGGCCTTTCCCATTCTTTTATTGCGGGTGAGGCGCCGCCTCCTTTCCCATCGCCCCAACAACACACAAAATCAAATTTAAGCTTTAAAAATCCCAGGCAGCCCGGGGGTGGGGGTGGGGCAGAGCATTAGGGGGTGGGGGATGGGAAGAAGCCGCCGCCCCTCCCCCGCCCCGCGGCGCCTCAAGTGCCTTGGAGCTACCAATCCTGACTTGCCCCGGGGCGGCGCCGGCGTAGGGGCACGTGCGCAGCGGGCTGCCATTGGCTGGAGCAGCGGCTGCGCGGGTCGCGATGCTGTCAGCTCCGCGGGTGCTGGTAAATCCGGCCCAGGATGTAGAGATGGAGGTGCCTGACGGCCCGTCCGACGCGGAGTTGGGTGGGATAGAGAGTAGGGGGCAGTAGTCGGGGGAGGTAGGAGAAGGAGGCGGCGGCTGCGAATCGCTTACAAATGGCTCCGAAGCATGACCTGAAGCCTAAATTCCAGGAGGGTGAGTCTGAGCCCCTGTGGAAAAGGCTTCTAACAGCGTGTAAAGGGAGAAGGAGAATTGTAATAGGGGAGGGGCAGGCGCGAGTCCTAGCAGCCTCGCTGCTATAGCAACCGCCGCTCAGCCATTGGTGGGCGCAGCAGCGGGCCCCTCCCCAAAGCGAGCAACTGTCAGTGAGCCACCGGTAAGTGGTCCCGCTCAGCCACTGGTGGGCGCCACAGTGGGCCTCGCCCCCTCCCCTCTTCTCTATAAAAGGAGCCGGAATTTAGATTGTGGTAAAGTGGTTGGTTTTTTTTTTTGAGATGCAAGTCTTTGGTCTTTTGGGTCGGCTAGCTTTCTGATTAAAATTGTTATTCCTTGTTCCAACAACTCAGCACCCGATTTATTGGCCTGTCTTGCGGCGAGCAGAACAAGGCTGGGCTCGGTAACAGGCGCAGGAGAGGGAGGCAGGCGGGCTGGAGTGGTTGAGGTTCGGGGACGGGGGGCGGCAAGGGCTGCGCTGCGGGGAGGCAGCGGGCAGGGCTTTGTGCGGGGAAAGCGCATTGCGGCGTGTTATTTCGGTGCGTCATGAGAAAATACCTTGTGAAGCGAAAGCGTTAGGCAGGCATTAGAGTGGCAGAGGGAGCCGTTGCTGCGTGGCAAAGCCTTAGAGTGCAGTGTTTGCTGTTATGAGGAAGAGGGTCTGGAGAAAGCCTATTGCAGGGAAGGGACGGGTGCGCCAAGGTGGCCGTTAGGGGAAGAGATGTGGCAGGAGGGAGGGGAGGGAGCGGCGGCGGTTTCGGGCGCCGGTGCGGGGCCCTCCGGCTGCGTGGGCGGCCAACGGCTGGTGCTCCGGGGGCGACCTCGAGCCCCGAGGTGGTCGCGCTCGGTGGAGCCTCCGGGCTGCGGCTGGGGGGGTGGGTTTCGCGCCTGGGGGCGGGAGAACTGCGTTGTAAAACGGCCGCTGCAAGATGGCCATCCCATCTTGGCCGCCAGCGCCTTGATCCCCCGGCTCCCGGCCGCAGACGCCGCTTTAGGGTAGATGCAGCGCCCCCTTCTTCCACCGCCACCGTCCGGGGACCGGTTCCCCGGTGCTTACCCCAAAGAGGAGGTGGGTGGGGACAGGAGAGAAAAAGCGCGAGCGTCTGGGTCGGCTTTGTGTTGCCCGAAGGCATCCCTTTGCTTTCTGAAAAGCCGAGTGCCAAGATCCCATGGGAATGTGAGTGCGCTCTTGCTGTGCAGTTGCTTGTAAAACAATAAATAAAAACTACTTTAATGGTATTCTGTTTCCATTTATAAGTCCCATTGCCTTGGTGTCATCTTTTAAGTACAGCAGTTGTTTGACTAATTGAAATAATATGTGATTAACAGTGATTCGAAAGTTGAGTTTTTATTGTCTTTGATCGACATGCCTTGGCTGACGGTAGAACTTGATTTCCAGTGGAAGACAGCTCTTTAATTTTAACAATTAACGCATCTATTAATTTATATTAAAGTGGAGGCTTAATAGTAAACTAAAATGGAAGCAAAATTCTGTTAGGCAAGCAAGAACATTTTAAAATTCCCATTCATTATTATGGGTGTATGTGTTAGTTACCATGGATGTCGAGACGTCTGCAAAAAGTTGTAGGGATTTTCAAACTTTAATGTGCGTTAGAATTACTTTGAGTCATGTACACAAAACACAAGTATATTGTAACTTTATGGAATATTTAAGAGGTTTCCAAGGGTGTTTCTGCTATAACTGACTCAATACCTGCTTTCTCCCACCCTGAGAAGCTGTGTGAGTTCTATGGATTGCTTTTTTTTTTTTTAAACTAGATGTTTTACAGCAGGGATTCTTAATCTAGGGTCAGTGTTAATAATTCAGAAGATCCGTGAACTTGGACGGGAAAAAGTTTTTTTTCTATAGTCTCGCTAAAATTTAGTATTTCAGTTATGAATGTAGATCCCCTCCCCCACAAAAAAAGCAAAGAAAACCCGGTACTTCCCTGGTGGTCCAGTGGTAAAGAATCAGCTTTCCAGTGCAGGGGACCCTGGTTCCATTCCTGGTGGGGGAACTAAGATCCCACATTCTGTGGGGCAACTAAGTCCACGTGCCAGAACTACTGAGCTTGCGCTCCTCAACTACAGAGCCCACGTGCTCTGAAGCCTGCATGCCACAACTAGAGAGAGAAAACCAGCATGCCACAACTAGAGAGAAGCCCGCGCACCACAATGAAGAGCCTGCGTGCCACAACTAAGACCCAATGCAACCAAAAAAATAAAAAAATTTTAAAAAGAAAATAAATAAATAAAAAGAAAAGTAAAAAAACAAAAACCCCCACAGTAGTATTAGCTGTATGTTTTCACATCCCAGCATTACAGTTGTGGGAGATACATTCAGATGTAATGTATGCTCTTCATTACTTCAGAATTGTGGTAGTTATTGGATCAGCAGCTAAATGTTTACATCAGTTAAGGAGCTCATATAATACCATAGAACATGATATTTTAAATGTTTTGAAAACTATTTCAGTACAGTTGGTTTCCTTTGTAATACTGTTTTACAGGTTTGTAGAAAAATTCTGGGAAAAGGCCCAAAGGCTTAATCAGACTGAAGGGTCCATGGCACAAAAAATTAATCCCCACTGTAGGATATCAAAGGAGAATCACCCAGGTCTGGGACAGTTAAGGATGGCTTTCTGGAGGAAGTGCTTTAGTTCTAAACTAGAGGGATGGTAGAGTGAGAGGAGATAATAGTGAAGGAGAATCCATGTGCTGCTATAGTGGTGAATTAGACAAGAGTAGGAACCAATGTATCTGCAAGATTTTTTTTTTAAATTAATTAATTAATTTTTGGCTGCATTAGGTCTTTGTTGCTCTGTGTGGGCTTTCTCTAGTTGCGGTGTGTGGGCTTCTCATTGTGGTGGCTTCTCTTGTTGTGGACCCACAGGCTCTAGGTGCACGGGCTTCAGTAGTTGTGGCACTTGGACTCAGTAGTTGCGGAGCATGGGCTTAGTTGCTCTGCGGCATATGGGATCTTCCTAGACCAGGGCTCGAACCTGTGTCCCCTGCATTGGCAGGCGGATTCTTAAGCACTGTGCCACCAGGGAAGCCCCTCTGTAAGGTTCTAAAGCTACCCAAGAATCTGCAGTTACCATCACTTTCCAGACATGTTTTCTACTCTTGTGTCAAAGTTGAGTTGTATAACCATCTTTAAGAAATTATAATTAGTTATTTATAAGACATTTTCAGAGAATATCTTGTAAGGAAAAAGGAATATTCTGTTAGAACTAAAATTGTATTAAAACACTGCAGAAGAATTGAGCTTCTGTAATTGTGGGAATATGAATGATCAGGAATAGTTTTTTTCATGATTCTTTTAAACTTGAAAGTTTTTCTTAATTTAATAATGATACAACATATGTTATAAGCAGTTTTTAAGCACAGTGACTGGTTTGCACCGGACTTGGTCTTCCACTTGAAATGTTAAAGCATAAGGTAAAGAAGACTATTGGGCATCTAGCCCATTGTCAGGGGGAAGTCTCTTTTGGCTTGTCGGGAGACTGACTGATGCTGGACTTTGAGTAATGTTCCCAGTAAGCAAACCTGTGGGAGGATGGGGAACTGGAATCTCATCACCCTTGAATTTGAGAGCATTGGGTAAAATTACCTTTATAGTTTGATACTAGCAAGGATTAAGGTTTAAAAAAACATATCTGAGACAGTGGTTTGCTCCTTCCCCAATTAACAGTGTTTCCACTTCCGTGAAAAAATAGGCATTTGTTATCTTGGCTCATACTCCTCAACTTACTGTATATTTTTTCAACAGGATTTTAGGGCCAGGTAGCTAGAATGGAGGTCAAAGGGTCTTAGCCTCAGTGCAGTTGTCTTTGGCAGCAGCAGACAAAAGGAGGGAGAGGGGAGTAAGGCCACTTTCAGGGTGCTTTAAAGAGTACCTGGAGAGTTAAATTAGGCACAGAGGTCTGATCTTTGGTGCTGCTGCTTAGGCCCTAAACCTTATCTACATCCCCACGGTCTCATTCTTGTCCACAGTGTTCAGCAATGGCTCCAGCCCAGCTTTCTCTTGAGCTCCAGATGTATATACTCAACTGCTTACTAGATGGTTCCAGTTTGGACATCCTGTAGCCAGTGTAACTTATTCCAAAATTGATCTGAAACCCCCTCCCTCCATTTCCTTTTCTGATTAATGCTCCCACCATGCTGGAAGTCAGTTTAAACTGTTTCTGCTTTGGCTTTGCTATCCTCACTGCTTTTGATTCATACCTATTTCTGTTCTATCCCTGTTGGGAAAAGTCTTTGGTCTCCCTGTTTTTAGTCTCCACTTTAAGTTCTGCGTAGGCCTAGCAGCCTCAGGCAGTGGTTTCTCAGAGTGGACCACTGCACAAGAATTTATATCATGTTCCTTCTATGCTTTTGTACCAGTTGTTTTCCTCAGCTTGGGCCCTTCCCTGTGACCTTCCCAAGTAGCTTATCAGTCACTCCTCTTCTTGTTTATGAGAACAGTTAAAATATGATATCCAGTAAATTGTGTAAAACTATTTGGTTACATATCAGTGTCACCCATACTGCTCTATAGTCTTCAGAATTGAGCTAGTAGGCTATTTTAATTTTAGAGCTAAAAGAGCTGACTGTGTTGACACTTCTGTTACCTCTGGGTCTGTTGAAACCAAGTGGACTGAAAATAATGTGAGAAATCTATTTCTTCTACAATCAAATGATATTTTGAGGTACTGCCAAGAATTACCTGCCTGATTTGTCTGATGAGCAGGGATGTCTTCCAGATCTTATTCCAGTCACTAACATTTTATTTAGTCTTGCAAGTCTTAATGGTAGGTTCAACATAGAGTGTAAGTTCCAAAGGTTAGAATTCTTGTCTGGTTTTTTTTTGTTGTTGTTGTTGTTGTTTATTGAAGCAGCCCAATACCCAGAGCATCACTGACCACACTGAAGGCATGAACATAGTGGGACCTCTTTAAAAAAAAACCAGCTGTATCTGATGCACATTGAAATTTTTATGTATAGAATGTTTTTCTTAGTTTAATCAGTTTAAAAGGGTTGGAAGCAGAGAAAGAATAAGTAGAGCATAAGGTCTTAAAATTTCTTTAAATCCCAGATGTATATTGAAAAATAAACCAACCCTGCCAGTAGATAGCTATAGTAGATTTTATTTGCTTAGCAGGTGATACATGATTTGGCGATTTAAATAGGTTGATATCCTAATTGTTTTTAGTCGTTTACATTAGATGCTAAGGTTTTTTTGTTATATTCAAGTTTGATCTGAAGTGTTGATGGATACATTGCCTTACTCACTTGCCTAATTTTTTGAGAAATATCATAATACAAGTGTGATGGCTCTCCCAGATGTGAGTATTCTTAAATATGAAGAGAAATCACAACTAACCCAGTACTTCTTTTTTCTTTTTTACTTTTACAGGTGAGAGAGTGCTGTGCTTTCATGGGCCTCTTCTTTATGAAACTTGGGTTAGCCAAAAAGTTCATTCAGTTTTCCTGTAAGCTGGCTCTAGTAGCACTTAGTTGTCTTTAACTTCATTCAAAACAATTTTGTTAGATTGTATTGTGACAGCTGTTATATCAGCGTGCATTTAAAAAAAACTTATCAAAATTGGTGAATTTTTGTGTGGCCATTTTAATATTGAAGATGGAAAAAAACAACATTTTCAGCATATTATACTTTATTATTTCAAGAAAGGTAAAAATGCAACTGAAATGCAAAAAAAGATTTGTGCAGTATATGGAGAAGGTGCTGTGACTGATCGAACATGTCAAAAGTGGTTTGCGAAGTTTCATGCTGGAGATTTCTTGCTGGACGATGCTCCACAGTCTGGTAGACCAGTTGAAGTTGATAGCGATCAAATTGAGACATTCACTGAGAACAATCAACATTATACCACGCGGAGATAGCCGACATACTCAAAATATCCAGATCAAGTGTTGAAAATCATTTGCACCAGCTTGATTATGTCAATCGCTTTGATGTTTGGGTTCCACGTAAGTTAAACCAGCGGTCCCCAACCTTTTTGGCACCAGGGACCGGTTTTGTGGAAGACAATTTTTCCACAGATGGACAGGGGTGGGGGGTGGGGTGTGGCGGCGGGGATGGTTCAGGCTGTAATGTGGGCAATGGGGAGTGATGGAGAGCAGCAGACGAAGCTTCACTAGCTTGCCCGCCGCTCACCTCCTGCTGTGCAGCCTGGTTCCTAACAGGCTGCGCACCAGTACCGGTCCACGGCCTGGGGGTTGGGGACCCCCGAGTTAAGTAGGAAAAAAAAAAAACCTTCTTGACCATATTTCCACTTGCGATTCTCTACTTAAACGTAACGAAAACATTCCATTTTTAAAACAAATTGTGACTGGTGATGAAAAGTGGATGCTGTACAATAATGTGGAACAGAAGAGATCGTGGGGCAAGTGAAATGAACCACCACCAACCACAACAAAGGCCGGTCTTCATCCAAAGAAGGTGATGTGTATATGGTGAAATTGGAAGGGAGTCCTGTATTATGAGCTCCTTCTGGAAAACAAAACGATTAATTCCAACAAGTACTGCTCTCAGTTAGACCAACTGAAAGCAGCACTTGATGAAAAGCGTCCGGAATTAGTCAACAGAAAATGCATAGTCTTCCATCAGGATACCGCAAGACTGCATGTTTCTTTGATGACCAGGCAAAAACTGTTATATCTTGGCTGGGAAGTTCTGATTCATCCGCCGTATTCACCAGACATTGCACTTTCGGATTTCCATTTATTTTGGTCTTTACAAAATTCTCTTAACAGAAAAAAATTTCAATTCCCTGGAAGACTGTAAAAGGCACCTGGAACAGTTCTTTGCTCAAAAAGATATAAAGTTTTGGGAAGATGGAATTATGAGTTGCCTGAAAAATGGCACAAATCTCCAGCATGAAACTTCGCAATGGAACAAAATGGTAAATACATTGTTCAATAAAATTCTCAGTGAAAATGAAAAATGTGTCTTTTATTTTTACTTAAAAACCAAAGGAACTTTTTAGTCATTGGATAATACCAGATTTCAATGGTTGGTAGCTTTAGTGAGAGCTGTCTTTTTCATAGATTTTCATAGATTCATAGTTCCTCATCTTCTCTTTATGGGTGTCTTAACTGCTTGCTTAGTGGGTCACATAAAGCATTGCTATCTTGCCATTCATCTTACTGACCTGCTAAAGGTCCAGTAGTTGGAAAGAGCATTTGAGGGGAAAGATAGAAGATTGACTATTTATGGGAGCAAGATAAGCTTTGTGTAATTAATGACTTGTGAGAAAATACTACCAAAATCAATTTTATTTGCAAATATAATATGCTGAGTAAGCACTGAGTAGTTATGTTAAAGGTAAAAGCTAACATTTAAAATGAGTACATTTAACTTCTATTTGTTAGATTGTCTGGCAAAGTTTGAATCCTGGGGGTTCCCTTTCCCTTTTCTCTGTATTAATGTTGTGCTCAGGTAATAAAAACTGATTTTACATTTAGCCAAAGATAAATGGGATAATGCATTACCAAGTCAAAAATGTTTTTAGTGTTTTGTTTCTGGTAACTTTTTTAGCACAAATATTTAAGATGCATCAACATTTTTTAACAGTTGTAGTTTTTTAATATTATTTAATAATATTTAGTTAAAGGCAATTTCTACATATGTTCTTGGTGAATAGTTTATGTCTGTGAAAATAGCCTTAATGATTGTAAAGTGTTGGGCTTCCTTGGTGGTGCAGTGGCTTAGAATCCGCCTGCCAATGCAGGGAACACGGGTTCAAGCCCTGGTCCGGGAAAATCTCACATGCTGTGGAGCAACTAAGCCGTCTGTGTGCCACAACTACCGAGCCGGTGCTCTAGAGCCTGCGAACCACAACTACTGAAGCCCACGTGCAGCAACGAAGACCCAACGCAGCCAAAAATAAAAATAAATTAAAAAAAAAAGAAAAGATTGTAAAGTGTTGGTGTGACTAGATAACCATTTTCAGTATTTTTTACTTTTTTTTTTTAGTCCACACTGCAAGGCATGCAGGATCTTCCCCGACCAGGGATCGAACCCATGCCCCCCTGCATTGGGAACATGGAGTCTTAACCACTGGACTGCCAGGGAAGTCCCTATTTTTTACTTGTTTTGAATACATAGTAGATGTATGTTTTTAAAGTTCCAAAATAGCTGAAATTGGATTTATGGAGATGGTCAAGAACTTTATATGTGTGTACATACATCTTAATGGTGTAATACCGATCCAGTTTATAAGTCTATTTTAAGTCTTATTGATCATTTGTATCCTTGAATGTTGTTTTTGTTGTATCAACTTCTGGCAAACTCTACTAGACTGGCAGATTTTTCTGCTCTGGCAGCAGAAACACTCTAGTGAACAATTTAAAATGGCTATTGGAATATCTTAAACTATTGTGGTTCTCTTGGTTTGCCTCTGATAAAAACTTTCTTTTTAAAGATTTTTTTGATGTGGACCATTTTTAAAGTTTTTACTGAATTTGTTACAACATTGCTTCTGTTCTATGTTTTGTTTTTTTTGGCTGTGAGGCATGTGGGATCTTAACTCCCCGACCAGGGATCGAACCCATACCCCCTGCACTAGAAGGTGAAGTCTTAACCACTGGACCGCCAGGGAAGTCCCCACGATAAAAGCTTTTAAATCCAAAACGAGATAGTCATCACTTTTTCATAGTTAATGATACTTCCTCTAATAATTCAATCTAATTTGTTTGACTGCAGCCTCTATGGAAAACAGTATGGCAGTTCCTCAAAAAATTAAAGATAGAATTACCATATACTCCAACAATCTCACTTCTGGATGTACATCCAAAAGAATTGAAAACAGGATCTCAAAGAGATATTTGTGCATCTATATTCACTGCAACATTATTCACAATATCCAAGTGTTGGAACTAACACAGTATTGTGAAGCAATTATACTCCAATAAAGATCTATTAAAAAAAAAAAGTCAACAGGAGTGGGTAAAGAAAACGTGGTCTATACATATAATAGAATATTTTTCGGTCTTAAAAAGGAAGGAAATTCTGACACATGCTACAACATGGAGGAACCTTGAGGACATTATGCCAAGTGAAATAAGCCAGTCACAGAAAGACAAATACAGTATCATTCTACTTGTATCAATATAAGGGATCTAAAATAGTAAACTTGCAAGCAGAAGGTAGAACACTGATTTCCAGGGGTTAATGGGAGGGGAAAGTGAGGAGCTGTATAGAATTGCAAGATGAGAAAGTCCTAGAGACCCTTGTACAATAATGTGGGCAGAGTTAATAATACTATATGCTTAAAAATGTTAAGATAGTAAATATTATGTTACATGTTTTTACCACAGTTTAAGAAAGTCAGCTTCCTTGGATATTTGTACAACATGCATAGGGATGAAAATGTAAAAATCTTTTTTAGATGTTAAGAGATCTAAGTATTTGGAGGAATTAAGTATGTTTTTGGATCGGAAGTCTCAGTATTTTCAATTCTCCATAAACTGATCTATAGATTTAATGTAACCTTAATCAAAAAAGCAGCAGTTTTTGGTTTTTTTGGTGGAACTTGAGAAGCTGATTCTAAATTTCATATGGAAATGGCAAGGACCAAAAATAGCCAAGATAGTCTTAAAGAAGTATTGGAGGAAAGTGGGAAGTTTTCAAATTTACTATAAAACTAAAATAATACAATGTGTTACTGGCAAGACTGGCTGTGTAATTTGCAGGACCCAGTGTAAAATGAAAATGTGAGGCCTTTCAAGAATTCCAAGACATTAGTAGGCGAATATTAAATCAAGTGCTGGGCTCTTCTGAGTATGGGGCCCTGAGCAGCTGCATTGGTGGCAAGCCCATGAATTCGGCCTGATTATTGGCTCAAAAATATAAAATAAACCAATGGATCAAAATAAAGAGCCCAGAAACAGGCCCAGGCACATAAGCTCATTTGACTTATGACAAAAGGTGGCCCTGCAGGAGCAATGGAGAAAGGACAGTCTTTTCAGTATATACTGAGGAGAGAAAAATCCAAGTGCATAAAAGTATAGGCTTGAAAAGATGAAAAAGTCCTTAAAAAAGGAAGGAAATTCTAACACATGCTATAACATGAATGAACCTTGAGGACATGATGCTATGTGAAATAAGACAGATGCAAAAGGACAAGTATAGTATGATTGCACTTACATGAGGTACTTAGAGTAGTCAAATTCATAGAGACAGAAAGGAGAATGGCTTCTACCAGGGGCTGGGAGGAGAGGGGATGGGGAATTATTATTTTATGGGTACAGAGTTTCAGTTTGAGAATATGAAAAATTCTGGAAATGAGTGGTGCTGATGGTTGCAGAATAGTGTGAATGAACTTAATATGGTAAATACCATGTTATATATATTTTAACAATAAAAAAGAAAGATGAAAAGCAAATAATATAGCTGTAGAAGAAAATATAGAAGAATAACTTCATGATCTTGGCCTAGAGAAAGGTCTTTTAAGCAAGATTCAAAAGACACTAATGATAAAGAAAATGTTTGATGGCTTTGATTCATTTAAATTAAGTAACTTTTCTTTATCAATGATACCATTAAAAGAGAGAAACATAAAGTCACAGAGTGGAAGAAGGTATTTGCAACACATGTAACCAGCAAGGGGCTCATATCCAGAATATGTAAAGTACATCTGGGGCTTCCCTGGTGGCGCAGTGGTTGAGAATCTGCCTGCCAATGCAGGGGACACGGGTTCGAGCCCTGGTCTGGGAAGATCCCACATGCCGCGGAGCAGCTAGGCCCGTGAGCCACAACTACTGAGCCTGCGCGTCTGGAGCCTGTGCTCCGCAACAAGAGAGGCCGCGATAGTGAGAGGCCCGCACACCGCGATGAAGAGTGGCTCCCGCTTGCCACAACTAGAGAGAGCCCTCGCACAGAAACGAACACCCAACACAGTCAAAAAAAAAAAAAGTACATCTAAAAATCAGAAAAATATAGAACAGTGAGTAAAATGGAAAAATGGGCAGGTATTTCCAAAGAGAGGGCATGCAAATGGACAATAAACATACACATGTGCTTTAACCATGCAAGTTAAAATCACAACGAACTAGCTCCACACAACAAGACTGGCAACAGCAGGGGTTGGTAAGGGTGTGAAATCACAGGAACTCTTAACACTGCTGGTGCTGTAATCACTTTGGAGAATGGTGTGCCAGTGTCTTCTAAGCTGAAGATTTGCACACCCACGAGCCTGCAGTTCCTCTAGGAGCTACTTACTTACTAGCATGTGTGTGTGTTGCAGCCACAGACATACACAAGTATGTTCTTAGCAATATGTTGATCATAGCCTCTGCCATGGACTGAATGTGTCCCCCAGATCCATACATTGAAACTGAATCCCCAATGTGATGGTATTTGGAAGTGGGGCCTTTGGGAGGTCATGACGGTGGGGCCCACATGTGGGATTAGTGACCTTATACAAGAGACACCAGAGTTTCTCTCTCTCTCTGCCATGTGAGATCACACGGGAAGACAGCCATCTTTAAATCACAAAGATGTCTAGATGGCTTTCACCAGAACCCGACCCCGACCATGCAGTCTCCCTCATCTTGGACTTCCCACCTCCAGAACTGTGCAAAATAAATGTTTGTTGTTTTAGCCACTCAGTCTATGTATTTTTGTTAAAGCAGTCCCCAAATGGAAACAATGCAAATGTCCATCCACAGAGTAATGGACTAAAAAAGAAAGCATCTTCATACACTGACTTCTATATAGCAGGAATAGAATGAACTACAGATGCATCCAGCAACAGTGTTAAATCTTCAAAGTACATAATACTGAGAGAAAGAAGGTTGATCTAAAGCTGTGCATACACTGCTTGATTCCACTGATAGGCGTTACAGAGACACGCAGCTCTCACTATCATCACTGGACGCAAGGACGCCTGGTCAACTATAAAACCATTTCAGGAAGGGCTTCCTGCGAATGCCTGGGGGGTAGAAATCCAGGCAGGGGGCAGGGAGCGAGGAGGTACCACTGGGATGCATTTGACTGGTGGTGACACAGGTTTGCTTGGCAATAATTTTCTTAGTTGAACACATATTTTAAACATTTTTTCTGGATGTATATTCACAATAAAGAGGAAAAATAGAAATTAGAGCAAGTATAAAAACCCTTTCATGTAGTATTACTGGAGGGGGATGTGGAACCAGACTTTTTTCCTGGTTCTTTTGTGTATTTGATGACCTCTTCCCTACCCCGCCCCCCTCGTCATCCTCCAGCATTTAGAGGAGCTCCTGTGCTAGGAGAGGGGACCCTCCTGCCCTCTGCTCCCTCATCGCTGCTGCCCAGGCAGGCCCGGCCTTTGGCCCACAGAAGACGCTCTGTGCTGGCCAGCTGACCAGGCCCAGCTCTCTTCCTTAGGGATGTGTTTTCTTGCTTCTTCGTAGGCAAGGTCATTCTATTTTTTGTTTGTTTTTTTTAAATTTTTTCCCCTTAGTTAAAAAAAATTTTTTTTTTAATCTTTAAATTTTTTGTTGGCAAGTCAATTTTATTTGGATGCCAGGTGTTGTAGATTTTACCAGGTTGTAGGCTTGATAGTTTTGTATTCTGAGAAATATTCTTGAACTTTTTTCTGAGATGCAATAAAGTTACTTAGAAGTTGTTTGATCTTCTATGGTCTTACTTTTGTGATTTGTCAGGTGAGTTTGGAGCTGTGCTCAGTCTAGATCTAAGAGTCTGGGTTAACCCCTGAGCACTCTTTCCCGATACCCAGTGAATCTGAGGTTCCAGTCTGGCCGGTGGAACCCCAAGTGGGCACAGGGTACTGGTCTCTCCCCACTTACGGCACTCTTCACAGGCACGTGTGAGTACTCTGCAGATCGCCAGGGCTCTCTCTTGGCAGTGGTCTCTATTTAGGTCCTCTGTCCTAAAGCTCTAGCTTCCTTTATCTCCCTGGATGTCCAGCTCCATCTCCTGAACTTGGGGAGCCCTCTGTATTCATCCAGGAAGCCCCCAGTGTGCTCTGCAGCCCATAAACCTCTCAGGCAGGGAGCAGGGCTCACCCCATCCATTTCCCATCTCCCAGGGACCACCGTCGTTCCTCGCCCAATGTCCTGTTGTTCACTGAGCTTGTGTGGTTGTGTTGGTAGTTTGGGGAGGAAGGGTAAATCTGGTAAATCTGCAACTGCATCCTGGGTGCACCAATGGAGGTTGGGCTGTACCCCAGGTGGGACAGGAGAGAAGGTTCTGAGCACAGGGCTGGCAGGCAGAGGTCTCAGAATTTCTCTCTGCTGTCTCTTTTCTCAGGCAGGAGCTGGGGAGGAAGGAGGCCTGAGGAGAGAGGAGATTGCAGGGGATGGTAGAGAGCTAGTGGATCAGGGGATCCTGTGTGATGTCCAGCAGCACGGAGGCCGAGAAGCCCCTCGATGGGATGGCCAGGCAAGCCCCAGCTGGCTCTGGCTTTCAGGCCCCGTGCTATGGCTCCACGCCTAGGTGGGGTGACCAGGTCCTTGCTTTTGATCATAAGGGAAACATGATCCCCTGGGTTCATCCCACTGAGATTCCCCTCCATAACCCTTCTTTGAAAGGTGCCCCTCTTGGGCCCTGGTGCTGGGCCAGTCCATCCAAGGCCAGCCTTGCTGGTCTGCGCAGGGCCTGGCACCCTCTTGGCCTTGGTCCTGCGGGCCTCTCTATCTCACAAGCTTGAGAATAGCCCATTTGTTTGGGAAGAGCCAGAAACCCTCAACAATTCTCTGTCCCGAAATTCTCAAGAACAACGTGTTTGTTTTAACTTGAGGAACATGAGCCTCCGCCTGGAAAATCTAAGTGACCTCAGCAACTGTGCCCTCAACACCAGTAAAGATATTCAAATGAACTGCGCGGACCACCCCACCTTCACCTTTCTCAACTTCATCAGGATGTGCAGAAGCAGGAGACAGGCCCACAGGGGCGTCTGGCCTCTGCTGGTGGTGGCCTGGGCTTCTTGTCCTCAGTGCCTCCATGACATGAGACAGGGCCCAGCCCCTCCTCTCCCTGAACCAACTCGTCCGGCCACCCGTCTCCTTAGAACACACGGGAGGCCCAGTCACCCCACTCCAGGCCGAGACTGCTGTCCTCTCGGGGTCTCCCTCTGCCTGAGCACATGCGGGGCCCTGGAATGCGGCCTTTTGTCCTCCTTACTTCACCGGCCTCTGGAGGAGGAAGAGGAGCATCCAGCCTCCTCTGCCCATCGTGGGCCGCCCCGCAGGCCCTGGGGCTGTGACAGCCCAGTGCCCTGGTCAGCTCTGGCCTCCGTGGGTGAGTGTGCTTGGTTTCTTCCTGCCGACGGTCAGGGGTGGGGGTGCCCAGCCAGCCTGGGGGCTTGGATTCTAGAGCCTTCAAGGGCCCCAGGAAACGTCAACTCAAAGACACACCCACACTGGGCACTCAGCCTGCAAGGTCTTCCCGAGCCCTTGGTCTGGACGTAGCCCGGACCCTGCCTAGTTGGAGGAGGGCCAACACTGACCAATGTCTTAGGCGCTGGGCCGTGGACGTTGGCCCCAGGCCAGTCCCCGGCAACCGAGGTGTGGCCACCCCAGCTGCTCCTGCCCCTCCCGCAGGGGGTGCTGTTTGCCACCCTCTGGCTCTTAGCTGCCCTCCACCGTGCAGGGTCCCCAGACAGCTAGGAGACACATCCCCTCACCTTTCTTTTCTGAGCACAGGCTGTATGCAGGGAAGATTCTATAGGCACTAAGGGAAGATGGAGCCAGGACCAATAAGTCCTACTGCAGAGATTATGTCTGTCGGAGGATGGAAGGCCAGTTATCATCATGACCGCTGGTGCTGACATTCACGGAGCCAGGGGTACCATGCGCAGGCTCAGTGCCTTGCAGCCATGACCTTGCCTCAGCTGGCAACTTGATTATCCCCATCCTACAGATGGGGAATGTGGCTCAGAGAGTTCATCAACTTGCTCAGGCTCACACAGCTAGACACACGGCTGCTGACATGGTAAAATGCCAGGTCAGTCTCAGCAAGGGAGAGGAGGTGGCCTTGAGCTCTGGGGATGGGGTTGGGCTCTTAGATGGAGGACAGAGAAGAAAGGCAGAGAACAAACAGCACAGACAAATCAGGGTGCTGGCCACCCACTGAGCCTGGACCTGTGGGGTGGCACGGGCAGGACGAGCTCAGAGCCGGGTCCTCCTGGGTTGCAGGGGTGTGGAAGGGATTCTGCTAGGGAGTGACACCCTCCATAGGGCTGGATCTGCCAGGGCCTGAAGCTCGTTACGACAAGAAATCAAAAACAGGTTTGTGGGTGAGTCAGCGGCTGGGAGCACATGGAGAAACAGGCTTCTTGGAGGTCTCCCCTCGGCCCTGCAGACTGTGCAGCTGCCCAGGCCTACCTGCCGGCCCTGGACCACAGTGCTGGCCCGAGGACCAGCGGGAGCAAGATTGCTCGGGCCCGCTGGGCACCTTCCTGCACCCATCCACTCTCGCTGTTGTGTCTGCAGTGCCGGTGGGGGTCCAGGAGGGGGCACTGGCCAAGGCTACATCTGAAACCTTGTTCCCAACCACAGACAGGGCAGGCCGGTTGGAAAATATTCCTTTCCTGAGACATCGCAGCTCGGCCTCTTTGAATCACCCGGCCACTTCCTTCCTGTGTGTATCTTACACACTCTGGCTGAGGGAGGGGATGGGTTCGGCGTGTGTTGTTGTTGCTTGTTTTAAGTGTTTGTCTATGTCTTTTTCCTTTGTGAGTTGCACGCTAGAAGGGCGAGGTTGGTTCTAAGAGGCCTTTGTCACTGTAAGGGACGTTGGGGATGACTTGGGTTTTCTTTGCAAGTTAAAAACCTCTGCTGGTGAGAATGAGAAGGAAGGAGGGTCTCCTTAGGGCCACACATAAGGACCGTCATGTGTACAGGTAAGGCAGGTGAGGAACATGGAAGATCCGGGAAGCTGGGGTATTGGCCGTGGTCTTGGAGCCAAGGTTTCCTGCCTCCTAAGTCCAAGCGCTTTCCTGGACATCCACGGGCAATGTCAACACGCCCTCCAGTGCCTGTGGCGGCCAGCCACACCACTCCTCAACCTTCAGAGCCTGCGCTAAAAACATCTGGTGCTTCTTTCCTGAAAAGCCAAGGGATCTTTGGCTTGTTAGTTTTTCTTTCTCTTTAGGTAAACAGAATAAAAGAGAGTTTCTCAAACTTTCTTGGCTGTGACTCACAGGAGATAATACAATTCACATAGCAACCCCATACACACACGAGTGTACACATGTATATATGCATGTGTGTATAATGTGTGTACATGTGTATGCAAAATACAAACATTTATCTATAATGGATACAATTTTCATAAGAAGCACTCTTTATATGTGCCCCACATTCACCCTACCTGTGATACACACACATTTTCTGTATGGATGCACGTAAACATACATAAATGTGTATCTGTAACTGATGCACATTTTAGGAAACAACATCAACTCACGCGATATACTTGATGTGTGATCCAATCCATTTTCCGCTGGCCACCTCCCACTGAGCTATGTCCACACATTAGTGGGTCACAATAGATGCTTGGCAAACACTGAAAAGGAAGGAGTTGTGTGTGTGGGGCCCCACAGTCCTGCACCCAGTCCCCGGGCACCTGCGTTCCACACAGTCAGGTGCACTTGTGCTTTGGACCTGAGGGCAGGAAGTTTTGCCCCTGCCCATGGGGCAGGCCTGGGAGCGCTACCCCAGACTCGGGATTTCCTAGGGGGCCAAGTGTTTGGGGGGGGTGCAGGTAGGAGGAACTCGAGGCCACACCTCCAAAGACAGGTGCCCACGTGGCCACATGTGGCACTCGCTGCCCCTCTGAGCGAGCCCTGTTTCTTCTAAATGTGGGTGGTGGTGACAATGATCAAAGCACAGCCAGATCACCTCGTGTGGCAGGAGGTGCTTCTTCCTAATCACGTGGGGATGAGAGTCCTGGTGGCCCTGCCCACCGCAGTGGGTGGGAGGAGTTGAAGGTGAGGGCAGTGTCAGTTCACCCAGGTGAGCCCTGTGTATGTGTGGCGGGGGTGGGGGGAGGATGGGGGAACCCAAGAGGCTGTTCAGAGAGACTTTGTCCACGGTTGCTGTGAGCTGCACGTGGCTGTGGAGCCCCTTTATTCCACGCCAGGTGACAATGATGCCCATGTGCGAAAGTGCCCACGGAGCCCTTTCTGATGGGCACTTTCTTGCAGGGCTCTGCGGCCAGCGATGGAACTAGATATCCAGACGCGACCCTCCCGCAGCTCAGGTCCACCCGGGCTGCAGGGACCACAGATGCAAGCCTGCTGCAGGCTGGTCTCCGGGGGGTTAAGCAACCATGGAGGGGGGCAGTGTGGGGGCTGCAGGGTGCAGGCTGCCCCCCCCAGCTCAGCCAGACGTGTGGGCACCAGCCCTGGTTCCCAGCCATCCATGGTGTACTGGTGTTCCCCTGGGACCTGACATTGAGTGTGGGCAAGGGTGAGAGGCAGTGAATGTTTATTATCTTTCCATGGAAAGACAGTCACTGGGCCAGATTAGAGATACACCCAACCGTTTAACGGCCCCCAGAGCTGCTGCGAGCTTTTACACCATAATTGCCCAGAGCGACTTCATGCACGGAGAGGATCTGCTGGTCAGAGGGGCTTGGCAGGTGACCTGGGTGGGGAATGTGGGTGGGGCAGGTATCTTCCTTCATGCTGGGGTTTGCTCTGGGTGCCTCTGCAGCCATCTCCAGCTCCCCTTGTAAGGGAAGCTCCCCTTGCTTTAGAGCCCGAGTATCTGTGGGATGGGGTGCAGCCCAGGAAACAGAACTGGCAGGAGGCAAGCCTGGGGTCCTTTTTCTATGTCAGCCCTGCTCCCTGCTGGTGCTTCCTCCCACTACTGTTGCCACGTTTAGCAAATAAAAATACAAGCTGTCCAGTTATATTTGAATTTGAAATAAACAATGAGTACATTTTTAGTATCAGCATGGCCCCAATGTTGCATGGGTGTCCTGTATTTGTCAACTCTACCTCCTAGACCTTGGGCTCCATGGTTGGACCTTTGAACCCGCAGTCTGTAAGGGCTGGACGCTGAGACTGCAGGCCTGAGGCAGCCAGGACAGTCCACCAGACAGCAGAGACCTTGTGCAAACGGCAGATGTGTAAAGAACGGGTCAGAGGAGTGGGATCCCGAAGGCCCTGAACAGAGCCTGAGAGACAGAAGCTGTGCGTGTTCTGAGCCCACGAGCCCTCATGTGGATGGCTGTGATCTCCACCCAAGCTCACTGGAAAGGGTCTCTGTTCCCCAAACCCTGTCCCTCACCAGCCCCTGACCTTGCAGTGGGGTATTGGTCCCCAGATGCTTCCCCTGGGGGAACAGAGAAGGCTTGCTCAGCTGGCCCCTGTGCCCCCTATATCTGAGGAGCTGGGGCTCTCTAGCAGTCCTGGGGGCACCCTACTTCCATCAGGTCCTGACCCCTGGAACCACAGGACATGAGACTGAAGAGAAAAGGGAAGATTGGGTGTGAGAGGAATGTCCCAGGGATAAACACAGCCCCAGTAGAAAGGCCTGGGTCTTTCCTGCTCCCACACCCAGGCCAGGTAACTTGCTTTTCTTTCACTAACAGCTTGGCCTTAGGGAAACGGAGGGCCCTAGAACCCTAGCTTCAGCTGGAGGAGGGATATTAGCAGTACAGCCCAGCTAAGAAGAATTCTGTTTTAGGGTGTGGGGCCAAAGGCCATTTAGTAATTGTATTACTCAGGAACTTTTTTTTTTTTTTGTAATTGCTTGAAGATACAGTTCAAATTAGCTTAAACAGAAAGAGGAAATTTATTGGCTGTGTAACAGGATTACTAGCTTCAGGCATAGTTGGATCCAGGAGCTCACATTGCATCCATAGTCAACATGTCAACCTCTCTGTACATAATTCTATTCTGTCCCCCATCCCCCTTTCGCTTCTTCCTGCAGCCAGCTCCCTCACATGGTCAGATTGTCAAGCTGGCCATCAACAGCTCCATTTAGACAAGCTAGAGCCTCACAGCAGAGAACTCAAGTCCTTGAGGCCACTCTGATTGGTCCCCTTGGTTGTACGCCCAGCCCAGATGGACCCCTGTGCTAGGGAGGCAGAGCTTGGCCAGCCCAGGGTCATATGCCCACTCCTGTGAGGGCAAGAGGGAAGAGTAAGTTGGGCAGACAGGGCAGTGTATTCCCTTGCTAAATTCTCTGCTCACCGTCCCAGTGCTTGTGTTTCCAGCAGGGACCTCACCTGGAGAAGAGAGGGGTGGTCCGTATGAGAGTGGATTCAGCTAACCCTAGTCATTTTACCCATAACTTTGCTAATGTGACGTTTAACAAGCCAGTCAGAAGGCTGTGCATTTATGTCGTTGACAGGTGACTCGGGCAGGGCCTGGGGAACGAGCCAGCCTCCTGCCAAAGCGGAGTGTAGGCAGAGTTGGTCCTTGGGGCTCAGGCCTTTTGGATGGAGACTTCTGTTACTGAACATCTGGTCTCCCTCTGCTTCCAGTTTCTTGGGAGGTGACACTGCTAAGTCCCGCACAGTCAAGGGTCATGTGACTGGTGGTGGCTGTGCACTGTGAGTGGAATGCTGTCTGTGACATACAGGGCGAGGCATGATTCTCCAGACCCTCTCCCTCTTCCATACACATTGACCAGATAGGAGTTCTTGAGGGGAGACAGAGCCACAGGGTGGGTGCATCTTGGAGGGCCACCTGCCACTTGGTTAATCGCATCCCTGAGAGTTGCCCAGATCTGAAGTGTACTGTGTGTGAGAAATAAATGTACAGAAGGGAAATAAACCTTTGCTCAGACTCTAAGATCTGGGGCTGTTTGTTGCAGCAGAATAGGGTGACCTCTTCTAACAAATACACCTTGACAGTCTTTTGGACAATTTGAGACCTTGCTTTGCTCTGAGATGGCCCCAGTCTGTTCATCCTTTCAGTCTCTCAGGATCTACACCCCTGCCTTCCTTCTTCTCTATCAAATATTCCTGGCTGGCTGATGGGGTGCTCATTTGAGCTAAGGTCTGAATGGCCGATGCGGGTTAATCTTGCCCATCCAACATTCTCTCAACCTTAAACTCTAACCAAACTGAGCATCCTCCGGAGTCCTCTCCCCGGGATCTTTGCTGTCCGGGGCTTTTCCCTCCTGTTCTTGCCATGGAGCCTCGCTGCCCGCTTGGATGCGCGCGGTCATACCAATCCCTTCACACCGGCTCATATCAGGCTCCTGGACGACCTTCCCCAGGAGATCCATGCGGACCCCAGCCTGGACTCTCCTGCAGGCTGAGCTTGTAGCTTTATCTTGGAACCACGTCTGTGCTCGCCTGCCTCTCGACATACTGGGGCTCCTGGAGGGGAGGCGGGATCCAGCCTGGCCCCCGGCGCCCAGGGACTTTCACCTGCGCACAGACCTCACTTTAGCAGAACTGTCGATGCGAGTCAAGGGCACTAAGACGCCTCCTCCCGCCCAGCTCGCGGCTTCGTGACGGGGTGGGGAGTGGAGGTGCAGAACGCCTGGGGACACCCTGAACCCCGCCTCTCGCTCAGTTGCCCTTTCTGTGGCACTTGCGGCCGCCCACAGGCAAGGCAGCGGGTGGCCCGCGCTGACCTCGCCGACACTTCCTGTCCCGGGAAACGCCCCGCGGAGAGAGCGGAAAGCGCAAGTCTGGGCGAGTGGGGCGCCGAGGTCACGGTGACCTGCCAGGGAGGGCGGTACCTGCGGCCCGACGGGGAGACGCCCGCGCTCCCAGGCCCTCCGCCGCCCCCGCATGCCCCTGCGCCCCAGCCACCGCGACCTTCCGCGACCCCGCGGCGCCGGCCCTGCTGCGCTGCTCCCCTGCCCTAGCGCACCGCCAAACCGCGCACCCGGCCTCAGCTAAACTCAGAGCCTATTTTTAAACCTGGAAGCTGGCTGGAGACCAGTTTGCAAAGACAAACCTTTAATAGAAAGAGGTCCATGAATGAAAGAAAAAGCAAGACACGTCAGTGTGGGGACTAGTCAGTGGCCACAGAAAACCCTTGGTGTCTTTTCTGTGGTTCCAGCGACAGGGCAGCTACTTCCCACATAATACCATTTGCTGAACACTTACCTGTACTGGGAGAGGCGCGGGTGATGATAGTGATGGCCCCTCTTGTTTACTGCTTGAGTACGTGCTGTGTGCCAGGCGCATCGCCAGCCACTTTATGTACATTGTCTCAGGTCTTATCCCAACAACAACTTTTTTTTTTTTTTTAATAGACTTTTACTTTTTTTTTTTTTTTAAGTATTTTATTTATTTATTTATTTATGGCTGCGTTGGGTCTTCGTTTCTGTGCGAGGGCTTTCTCTAGTTGTGGCAAGCGGGGACCACTCTTCATCACGGTGCGCAGGCCTCTCACTATCGCAGCCTCTCCTTGCGGAGCACAGGCTCCAGACGCGCAGGCTCAGTAATTGTGGCTCACGGGCCCAGCTGCTCCGCGGCACGTGGGATCTTCCCAAACCAGGGCTCGAACCCGTGTCCCCTGCATTGGCAGGCAGACTCTCAACCACTGCGCCACCAGGGAAGCCCCAACTTTTTTTACTGAAGCATAAATACGTCAGTCCAAGGCACTTAAATCTTCGCACAGCAGGAGATTCAGACTTACCCATCTTCAATTTGGACATCAATGCACTCTTCCCAGTCACTATGGTTGTGTGGCAAACCATCCCCAAACTTAGTGGCTTAACAATGACATTTATTTTGCTCATGAATCTGCAAAATAAATTCCCCTGGGGCTCAGCAGGGAGCAATGTTTCGAAAACACCCACCTGCCCCCAGGAGGCATTCTGCCAGGACAGAAATTTTTCTTTGGCCAGAGCCACCTAGGCTTGGCTGGGGGTGGGCAGGGGTGAGGGTGGGGGATGGAGGAGGGATGTCACGGGCTGCCAGGGCCTGTGGAGCCACTCTCTTCCTTCATTCTGTGCCCTTAGATTGGAGAGAACAGAGATCAGGAGGTGAGATCTACAAAGAACAAAGGATCCAGTCTGGTTATCCAGAGTTACTAGGCAGTTAAATTAGACAGGACGAATTTAATTAATTAGGCTGACTTAGAAAGGGAGACACGTTGGTACCCAGGACTTCTTCACAACGTGGCTCACAGCCGGATCTTCCATCGCCTGTGCCCTTGGCATCTCTCCTACAGGTCCCAGTCCAGGGTGTTCTGATTTATGCTCAACCTCAATGACACCAGCTGGCCTGGGGCAGATGCAGGAAGGGATGGGGCTCTGAGAGGCCCAACTGGAGGCCCACAGCTGGGAGGAGGATGCCAGTCCCTGGCCCCTGGCCTGCAAGGATGAGTCTCATCATAGAATAGGCCTTCATTTTATTTATCAAGACTTGATATTTTTTTTTCTCTTCTAACTCATTTACTTTTGTTTTTATCCTTGTGCATGCCCAAAACACAGTCCTCACGTCTTATTTCTCTTCTTTGACGACATCTCATTTCTATTCATTCCTTCTTGCTTGGTGATAGAGCAGGTGGTGGCCATGTCCTGGGAGTTTGGCTGGGCAGTTTTCTCATCATTCCTGTCTATGTTAATTGCAGTTTCCATTTCTTCTGTCACACAACATTTATCTAGGAGAGTGTTTTTATTTTCAGTTTCCAGTGGGTAGATTTTTAGGGTTGAGGTATGATTTGCATTTTAAAAATTAAACAAGTTATTAACTTGTACATTTATTGCACTGAGGTTTTAGGACTTCCGTACACTTTCTGCCTTTTGGTATTTATTGAGATTTTCCTCTATGGCCCAACATGTAATCATTTTTTATAAATATTTCTTGACTGCTGGGAAGGAAAAGTGGTCTTTTTAAAAATAAAATTTGATGTAGATATGGCTCACGGGTCACCAGCCTATGACCACAAAGTAATAGGCAAGTCCTTCTTATACCTAAATTATACCCAAACTATGAAGACACAGTGCACCCCCATGTCCCATTGCCAAGGACACAGACCTCTGCAGAAAATGGCCTGTCTTCCCATAACAGTGATGGGAAAGACTGATGGGGTCCATCAGTTCTAAGCCACACTTTGTCACCTGGACCAAGCAAAACTCCCCTTGGGCCCCAGTCTGACCTCCAAGACTTTGTCCTCAAAGGTTAGGTGACCTCTGACTATAACCCCATGGCTCAGACATTTTCCACATTGCTCCAGAAACTTCTATTCCTCAGCTCCTGCCCTCACTCTCAACACCAAGAGCTCAAACCCAGTCCAGGCACGCGGGAAGGGGCATCTGCCATGGTGTCCCCTCTACTCCACGCACTCACCAGTCCCCCCAAAAGGTTCCTTGTCCTGAAATAAACTCCTCCATTAAAAAAAGAGAAAAGTTCACATGACCACGGATGTCTCTGAACAAAGCTTTATGGTGCTGAAAGGAGAGGTGGGGGTTGATTCAGAATCACTGCTGCTGATTTTGCAGCCTGTATCAATACTTTATTTTTATTGCCAATTAATATTCTGTTGTATAGATATACCAGATTTTATTTATCCACTCTTCAATTGATGGATATTTAGTTTGTTTGCCTATTATGAATAAGGCTGTTGTGAACATCAGTGTATAAGTATTTGTGTCGGCATATGTTTTCATTTTTCTTGGGAATAGACCTAGAGTGGAATTGTTGGGCCATACAGGATCTCTATCCTTAACCATTTTAAAAACTGCCAGACCGTTTTCCAAAGTGGTGGCATGATTTTACATTCATGCCAGCAGTGTATGAGGGTTCTGATTTCTCCACATCCTTGCCAGCACTTGTTGTGATCTGACTTTCATTCTAGTCAGATCTAGTCTGGTAAGTGTGAAGTGATATCTAATTGTGGATTTGATTTGTATTTTCCTGATGGTTAATGATGTTGAGCATCTTTTTATGTCTTGTTTGTTGAAATATCTGTTCGTTTTTAATTGGGTTATTTGCCCATTTTTAGTTGGGTTATTTGACTTTTTGTTGTTGAGATGTCATAGTTCTTTATGTATTCTAAATGCAAGCTCCTTATCAGATATATGATCTGCAATTTTTCCCCTCCCATTTTGTGGGTTATCCTCTTACTTTTTTGTGTCCTTTGAAGCACAAAAGTATTTAATTTTGTGAAGTGCAATTTATCTATTTTTCCTTTTGTTGTCTTTGCTTTTGGTGTCTTATCTAGCCTAACCCAAGGTAATGAAGATTTATATCTATTTCCTATGAAAAGTTTTATAGTCTTAGGTGTTTCATTTAGTTCTATGATTCATTTTGAGTTAGTTTCTTGTATGGTGTGAAATCTCAACAACAAAAGGGCCTTCAACTGAGTGGATGAGTTCCACCCATATTATGGAGGGTCATCTGCTTTACTCAGGATCTACTGATTTAAATGTTAATCACATCTAAAAAATATATTTATACACATATACATATATAAATATATATATATTTATAGACAGATAGATATAAATATCTATCTATCTATAGAGAGATATTTGTTGTAAGGTATTGACTCATGCAATTACAGAGGCTGAGAAGTTCCATGATCTCTCATCTACAAGTTAGAGACCCAGGAAAGTAGGTCACGTAGTTTGAAGGTCCAAGAGCTGAGAACTCTATTCTAAGGCTGAAGGCCTGGGGACCAGCAGCACTGAAGGCAAGAAAAGATCAATGCCCCAGCTCATGCAGTCGGGCAGAGAGCCAATCCAACCTTCCTCTGCCTCTTTGTTCTATCAGATCCTCACCAGGTTGGATGATGCCTACCCAAACTGGGGAGGACCATCTGCTTTGCTCAGGCTCCCGATTCAAATGCTAAAAATCTCTTCCAAAAACACCCTGGCAGGTACGCTCAGAAGTAACGTTTAGCCAGAGATAGGAGCATCCTGTTGATCTTGGATGGCCTTGGCCTGCAGTGGCTTGAAGATGGATTTCAGTTCCCGGCCAGAGATTGAACTCACAGGCCGAGGCAGTGAGAGTGCTGAATCCTAGCCACTAGACCAGTGGCCAGTGACAAGGCCCTGGCCTGTGTGGCTTTCCAGAAAATGAATTTCCACAAAGAAACGGAAAGTAGTGAAACAGGTAAAGTGTCTATTAGGAGGAAAAAGAGTACGTGTGGATAGACAAATGGGCGGGCTCAGAGAGAGAGAGCTGCGCCCTCATGGTAGTTTGAATCACTTATATGGGGCATTTCTTCTGGGCTTCATTTGGCCAATCATCTTGCTTTGCCTCATTCTGAGTCCGTATTTGGTTTATCTCAGGGTCCTCCCATGTGTGCACGTGCATCACTTAGCCAAGATGGATTCTAGTGAAGAGGCCTATGGGTAGGTTGACATCACTCCCTTTTTGACCTCTAAGGAGCCTTTCTGCGCATGTGTAGTTGGGAAGGTCTCCTTGACCTTGAGAATGAGAAATATGTGGTTTCTATCTTTTATCTGGGCAGGGCTCAGCTCCTCTCTCACTCCTGCTATTTTGGAGTATCTGTCCACAGGGGACAAACTCCAGCTGCTCAGCATGGGACCCATCTGTCTCCTGCCTCACTGTGGCCAAGTCAAGGTGACACATACAGTTAACCATCACAATTTTCATTCATTTCCATGTATTTTAAAATTTCCAGTGAGATTTCCTCTTTGATGCATGCATTATTTAGAAGTGTGTTGTGTAACTTTCAGTGTTTATAGATTTTTCTGTTGTGTTTTTGGCATTGAGGTCTAGTCTGATTCCATCTTGGTCATAGGACATCCTCTGTACGACTGTCTGCAAGTTTTAAAAGAGCAGATCGTTCATCTGCCCAACTCCTCGTTCTTCAAATGTGACCAGAGACGCCTGTTCTGCAGGAGGAGGTTTCAGGTCCACAGGGTGGGAAGCAGCATTGTCTTCGTGAGGTCCAAGAGCTGTCACTGTGTCCTTTCTAAGTGGCCTCCAGACAGTGCTGGGTGAATGCAGAACCCTGGATGGGGGGGCCCAGGTGAAGGGTCTGATCATCCATGTGGGGCCTGAACCCACCGGTATCAGAACGGGGCTGCTATACCACACAGTGTATCAGACTCAGGCTTGGTCTGCGCCACCAGCCCACACTCAGCAGTGAATTCAGGAGTGGAGGGAGCTCAGCCTGAGTCACTGACCTGGGACCTGGGACCCTTTGCTGCAGTGCTTGCACCTGGCCAAAGTCTCCTCGAGCAACAGAATACCAAGAAACTATAAGGGACTAAAAATAACTGTGTGCATGTGCAGTTGGGGCAAATTATGGGCAACAAGATACAAAGAGACCAAAAAAAACCCCCAACTGCCACTTCTGAAGAGCCGGGAGCAAAAACAGGGTGTGGGGAGCAAAAGCAGAGTACTGGGCATGCCCCCTGCACACACCACCACCAAGGGGGTGGGCAGATCACCTAAGCCACCCCTCCGGCCTACCCTGGACACACCCCTTCCCTCACCCCATATAAGGAACCAGCTCACCCGCCCCGCAGCCCCAGCCAGCGAGCTAGCAAAGGAAACTGTTACTTGTTCTCACTTCCCCCTACTGCAATAGGGGCCCCAGTAAAGCCTTGCCTGAATTTCTTGTCTGGCGTCTGATCAATTTCTATTGATTAAGGAGGCCAAGAACCCTGGTCGGTAACAATTGGGCGGAGCCCACCCACAGGCCCCCAGGCAGCAGAAGGCACTCTGGGTCCTGGTTGGAGGCCTCCTCTAACCTCTAGGTCTGCAGGTGGGTCCCAGACCCCGATGGCCTAGGAATCCCACTTGTGGCCGCCCCCCGTCCTGGGTGGCTTGGCCCAGGCAGAGGTATGGAACGTGAGACACAGAAGACAGGCTCGGTTATGGGGCCAACTTTGGGAGGGATGAACCAGAGCTTGAGGGGATAAAGATGGAGGTTGAGGAATCACGCTTAAGCTGGGCCCCACATTGACTCTGCTTGCCTTCTAAGTGCAAGAGAATGCCGCTCTTCCCGCCCTAATCCAGGAGCAGCTTGCCCTTGCCAGCTGCCTCCTGCTCCTCTGGCCGGCGGGTCAACAGGAAGATGGGACCCGGTGCTCCTTTCAGTCCTCTCAGCCTGGTCCTGGGTGAGGCGAGCTCGGTGGGCATCACACTGCCTCATCTGGTGCTGAGTGTCTCTCCAGCTCCCCCCGACCCCCGCCCCCAGGGTGGTGTGGCAACAGGCGGCGCACTTGTCACCTCTCTGGGGCACCCTGGCTCTGCTCCTTTGGCCCCCACTGGGGCATGCGGCTGAGGTTGGTGGCTGCATATGGCTAGTGTCTGGCCACTCTTGGCTCCGCCTCCATGTGCCGTGGCACCAGCAGTGTCACTCAACATGTGTTTGCACACAACTGACTCAGTGCTTCTGTCTGGAGGATTTTATCCTGCAAAGGTACTCGAAATTGAGTGAAGAAAAATGACAAAGTTGGGCTTGTGACCAAAGAAACAGCTACTGCTCACTAAATGGCACAGTTTCAGTCTAGGATTGTCCACTCACACAGTGGCCCATGTCTGCTGCCGTAAAGCGGGATTCTGCTTTCGATGCTGACTTTGATGTGTGCACAGTCAGCTCCCACGGGTGTGGAAGCGCTTGCCCAGGCATCTTCCTCCAGGCTCACGCAGGCCTGGACACCCGGACGACACATGAGCTCTGCAGGCTGCGGCTGTTGCCTTGGAGTATGGGTGTCAGACGCCAACTCCCTGCATCACTGTTTCCGTTACCTAAATCAGGATTCCATCCCTTTTAAGTCTGCTCTCCATGTCCTTCTATCATGTATGTTTAAAATCCATTCACAGTTTTATCAAAACATCTCTTTGGGAAAAAGTGAGCCTGGGAAGAAAGTGTGAGTGTTGAGTCCTGTTTTTCTGATAGACTCTCCATCTTCACTCCACTGGATGCAAAGTCATTTTCATGAGCTGCTTGGGAATTTCCTGTTTATTTACCTGGGCTTCCAGACATACCTGGACTCCTGTCCCACACGGCACAGACAGCAGCCGCTTTGGCCTGAGGAGCCATCTGGGCTGGAGCTAAGAGCGACTCACCTCAAACCTTCCCACCCCAGCGGCCCCTGCCCACGGTGGACCCCAGGCTGCTGCAGAGGAAGGCACCAGGTGCCTCCAGGCCAGAAGGAAACCCCCACAAGATGCCTTCCAGCAGGAGAGGGGCACCAGCAGGATCTCAGCCTGCAACGGAGCAGGCCTGTTTCCCCCTCTTAGCCTCCCTTGGGCAGAATTGGGGGGACAGCTGTGGAGGAAGAAATGTGCTCCCCCATGGGCACAATGTGTGCACAGGAGACCCACAGATACCTCACCGATGCAGACACGCTGCCAGGCACAGACACACACACACACACACACACGCACACACACACACACAGGCACTCACTCTGCTCAGCCAAGGCCTCCTGTGCACTCATTTCCTCTTCTGTGGAGGCTGCATCAGAGCCAGGCTTGCAGCTGCCCTGCCAGGCCTGAGACCATGGAGCTTTTTCTCTCAGGGGCCGGCAAGGCTGTCAGATGCACCAGCCTCACACCCACGTCCATGCTGGGAGCAGGGAGAAGAGGGTTGGCCCCTTCCCCACCTGCTGCTGCTCTCATTGCAGAGGCCTCCAGAGCCCTGTCTCAGACCCTGCTGCTCTGCTCTGCCCATTGGCCCATTTCTTAGACTCGAGTAGGTGAATTCCCACAGTCAGGAAGAGTAGCCTCCGTGTTCCAGGGCTGCGGAGGTCTGAGCACTAGATGGTCCCTCCGAGCATGGAGCTGAGGGGCCCTTCAGCCAGTGTGTCTTGGGCCACCCAGCCCCCTTTCATGAGGGTGGGACCTTCATGAATGGGATTAGTGTCCTTATAAGAGACCTCAGAGAGCTCCCTTGCACCTCCTGCCAGATGAGGACCCAGGGAGAGGTTGGCCGTATACGAACCAGGAAGTGGGCTCTCACCACGCATGAACCTGCCGGCACCTTGATTTTGGACTCCCAGCCTCCAGAACTGTGAGAAATAAACATCTGTTGTTTATAAACCACCCAGGCTATGGTATTCTGTTGTAGCAGCCCAAACGGACTCCTACACCAGTTGAATTTGAATGGAAAGTCAATGGAAAATTGTTTTTAGTGTATGTCCCAAATAGCGCATGGGACATACTTATACTAAAAATTGTATTCATTGTTTATCAGAAATTGAAATTCAACTGGGTATCGTGTATTTTATGTTTTCTTTCTAAACCTGGCCACCCTGCCCAGACCCTTCTATCTGAGGCTCGCTTTTCCTTCACGAAGCAGCTGACTGGAGGATGCTGTGCAGGCCTCTTCCCGCAGGACCAGCCCTGAGAGGAGGTGGCTCCTGGTGGGCCCTCTCCCAGTGTCAGTCCTCCCAGCCCTGCTGGTCTTCATTCTGCCCAGCTTGCCCTCCCCACCCTGCCCCACCCTTGGCCTCCTAGGCCTTGCCTCCAGTACTCTTGAAAGGTGTCTGCCCCAGGCATTCCTTCTGCCCCTGCCCGGCCTCTGGTCCTTCACTCTCTCTGTGCTTCTCCCCCAGCAGAGGTTCACTGAGTACTTTCTCAGCTCCAGGCCAGGCAGAGGGGGAAGGGGGGCGGGGGGTGGGAGTAGCAGGACCACAGGGCCCTGCCCTCAGGAGCCTGAGTGCCAGGGTGGAGGCTAGGTACTGGGAAGCATTCCAGGGCTCTGGCCCTGGTGATGAGCTGCCAGCGGATCTGCTTCCTAGTGAGGGCCTGCTTCTGCGTTTGCAGATGGCAGTCTTCTTGCTGTGCCCTCCCTGGGCGGGGGTGGGGGTAGGGGTGGTGCGGGGGGTGTGGGGAGAGAGAGGAAGAAGAAGCTCTCTGGCCTCTCTTTATAAGGACATTAATCCCATCACAAGGCTCCCCCTCATGACCTAATCACCTTCCAAAGGTGCCACTTCCAAACGCCATCACATTTCAACATATGAATTTTGAGGGGGACACAATATTCTGTCTATAACCATCTATAACAGAAGGCAAAGACAGGGACTTCCCTGGTGGTCCAGTGGGTAAGACTCCGTGCTCCCAATGCAGGGGGCCTGGGTTCGATCCCTGGTCGGGGAAACTAGATCCCACATGCATGCCGCAACTAAGAGTTCACATGCGGCAACTAAGGAGCCCGCGTGCCACAACGAAGATCCCGCGTGCTGCAGGTAAGATCCAGTGCAGCCAAAATAAATAAATAAATATTTTTAAAAAAGCATGGAGAAGGATGTCCATTTGCAGCATCCTATGCCAAAATAAAAAAAAAAGAAAGTAAAGACAAAGGAGCCTTACAACTATTACCAGACAGCTTTTGCGGGACGCGGGTCACAAACAAGTGTTCCTCACAGCCAGGTTCTGCCCAGGGGCCCTCTGCCCTCTCCTTACTCACTGTTTTCTCTGTCTACTCTTCAGCATCTGGGAGCTCAGCACACCTGCAGGAGTGGGTGCCCAACGGGTTTCATCCGTGATCACAAAGCACCTGCAATATGGCTACCAGAATAACAACACCCGTAGCAGCAGATAATCACAAGCATTAACCAAGTGGGAAAGATCCCTAGCATTTTTGGGGGGTTATTGTTGGTGGAGAGGTGCCTTAAAAAATATTCAGTGGGGTCCTAACCTTGAGACCATTAAAACCACTTTTAAAGCATTTTCCTCTGGAGGCAGTGGTTTGTGATTATACCTATTGCATCTCTCTTTGAGGCATCCAGAAAAGGATTTTTTAACACATGGTTTCAAAAAATCTAACTGATGGAACTGATTATTTTTAAATAAAAAGTTGTTTTTGAAGTGGATGTTTTTTGGTATCATTATTCATTTCTATTTCCCAGCAGGAAAATGGATGGATTGGGCATTTCCCCAATCACTTGTCTGTGGCAAAGAGACTGGGCTTTATTTTATCATAAACAAAATGTTAAGTGTTGAGTCCAAACTTCTGATTTAGTTACTGTTGGGTGCACCATAGTTATTGTCGGGTGTGATCATGGATCACAAACTGCAGCAAAATCTAGAACTACAGAATCAACCGGTCTTGGATTTGAAAGGAGAAGTAAGTGGTGGGTTTGCTAAAGACAATTTGCAGAGTATTTTGTCCCCTTCTGTGTAAAGGAAACAACACGATGAAAACCCTGTTGTGGGTTTCCTGGCCCTCCTGACACCTCAGGAGAGGAGAGCTTGGGAGACCATCCTTCACAGCCTCCCCAGAGCCTCAGGCCCTGCGTGGAGGCCCCGACCACCAGGGGGCAGCGCTGGGCTGCTTGTGGCTCCAATGCCCCTGCTCGGTCTGTCTGCCTGCGCGGCGGGGCGCGGCGGGGCGCGGCGGGGCGCGGCGGGGCGCGGCGGGGCGCGGCGGGGCGCGGCGGGGCGCGGCGGGGCGCGGCGGGGCGCGGCGGGGCGCGGCGGGGCGCGGCAGCCGCAGGCAGGCTGGTTACCTTCCCTCTGCCCCAGAAGCAAATACAAAAGTCACCCGTAGTCTCCAGCTCGATTGCGTGTGAAGGGCAGAATTAATACATTTACTACTGTTGAAGTTTAAAATGATTAATCAACAGATTTAGAATTAGTCCCAGATCCAAAGGACACGTTAGTCCGCCATTTGGGTCAGTGTAATTTACACTGCTCAAGGACGCATAGCCTTCTTCCTTTTATGGCTTCAAATCTATCTACAGAAAACAAAAAGCAGTTAAAAGCCCTCCAAGACTGAGTCGAAGGAAAAAAATTTACTCTCTGCACTTTCTTATCATCATATTGGTCTCTGTTTACAACTTAAATGCAGCTTTGCACACCGTAAGGACAAAGCCAAAAGTCCTGAGAATGCAGCAAAGCCTTTTTTTTAGAAGCACAGGAGCCATCAACCACTCATCCAAAGACATGTCCAGATGCACTTTCGTTGATGTTAGCATTTGTTGTGCCCAGAACGTGTGGCCTCCTCTGGCTCTGACATCCCCTTAGTAACACTGCTGTTGGCCCGTCTCACAGGGTGGACACAGTGACTGGACAGGCGTCACGGTCATCACAGGACAGCAGACCTCCTTTGACTGCACTGCACTTTATTGCATTTTTTACAAGTTGAAGTTTGGTGGCAATCCTGTGTTGAGCAAGTCTATACGCACCATTTTCCCAACAGCATTTGCTCGCTTCGTGTCTCTGTCAAAGTTTGGTAATTCTGGCAATATTTCAAACTTTTTCATTATTATTATATTGTTATGATGATCTGTGATCAGGGCTCTTTGATATTGCCTTCTGAGGGTTCAGATGATGGTTTGTATTTTTTAGAAATAAAGTATATTTTAATTAAGGTATGTATATTGTTTTTTAAAAGACATATGCTATTGCACACTTAATAGATTACAGTATACTGGGAACATAACTTATTTTTTAATGATTTTTAAATTGAAGTATAGTAAATTTACAACATTGTGTTAGTTTCAGGTGTACAGCAAAGTGATTCAGTTCTATATATATATATATATATATATATATATTCCCTCAGGTTCTTTTCCATTATAGGTTATTACAAGATATTGAGTATAGTTCCCTGTGCTATACAGTAGGACCTTGTTGTTTATAGTAGTGTGTATCTGCTAATCCCAAACTCCAATTTAATCCCTTCCCACCCCTTTCCCCTTTGGTAAGCATAAGTTTGTTTTCTATGGCTGTGAGTATATTTCTGTTTTGTTAGTAAGTTCATTTGTATCATATTTTAAATTCCACATATAAGTGATATCATATGATATTTGTCTTTGTCTGACTTAATTCACTTAGTATGATAATCTCTAGGTCCATCCATGTCCCTGCAAATGGCATTATTTTGTTCTTTTTTATGGCTGAGCAATATTCCATTGTATATATGTACCACCTCTTCTTTATCCATTCATCTGTCAATGGACATTTTGCTGCTTCCACGTCTTGGCTATTGTAAACAGTGCTGCAATGAACATTGGGGTGCACGTATCTTTTCCAATTACAGTTTTCTCTGGATATATGCCCAGGAGTGGGATTGCTGGATCATATGGTAGCTCTATTTTTATTTTTTTAAGGAACCTCCATACTGTTCTCCATAGTGGCTGCACCAATTTATATTCCCACTAACAGTGTAGGAGGTTTCCCTTTTCTCCATACCTTCTCCAGCATGGGGACATAACTTTTATATGCATTGGGAAACCAAAAAAATAGTGCAACTCTCTTTATTGTGGTCAGGAACTGACCCTGCAGATCTCCGAGGTTTGCCTTAGACAGAAGGTTCCAGGTGGAGAAGGGAGAAATGGCAGGGGGACTGAAGGGCCAGCCATGGGTGACAGACCTCAGCTGAGTGCTGCTCCTCGGGGCACCAGCCTCCTCATCCACGTTCTCTTGTCCAGACAACATACTCTTGGGTCCAGCACCAAGATTTCTCCTTCCTCATGAATCCAAAAACCTCTGGAGCCGGCCAGTCCCTGCTGTGTGTCCGTCCTGGGAGGGTCCAGAACTCACTCCTGCATCGCGGGCAGCAGACCCTCTGCTCTTCCTGCTGAGCGTCGTGGTCCAGCCCTCCCCCAGGGGACCCTGTCCGCTCCATCAGTGGACTTAGCTGTCAGCTTCCGCATTCATGTCCCCTGGTTGGGGTTTAGCCCACACCATCCCACCTGGGGATCTTTCCTTCCGTGGCGGTCATAAAGTGACTTTCCGTCTCAAGTCACTGATCGTGGCCAGCTATTTTCCAAGATCCTTGGACTGACAGGCAAGAAGCAGTTTGACCCCTTGTTTGTTCACACCCCTGCCATCCTCTGAGTTGCTTGCTTGTCCTTGGGGCTCACCGTCCTCTCCTCCCAGCCTCCTTCCTCGGGCTTCCGGGCTTTCCAGAGGCAGAGGGCACGAGGCACGGACACTCCCAACCCAGGTCCCATGGTGAGTGCTCATTCCAGCAATTGTGCTGCTTTTACTGAGATCTGGAGGTTCAAACCTTCAGACCACACATTTGGACCTGATGGATGTCAGGGCTCTGCCAGGGTAGAGGGGGCCCCAGGAAGGCAGGACTGTCCCCATTTCTCTGCCAGGGGGCCTTGGCCACCACCCCAGGGCTCGTTCTAAGGCACCCGTCCTGCCAGAATGAGTGTGGGTGCTGACCTTTGGTCGAAAGTTCAGACAGCGCTGTGCACATCGTGTGTGTTCTGCTCAGACAGGCAGGGGACAGAGGGCAGGGATCGCTGAGTGCAGTGCAGGGAGGGCTGTGCTGTCCTCCTTGGGGGCAGCCTGGGCTGGGGTGGAGACTTGCCTTTGGGGCCCCTGTGTGGGGTGTGTGATTGACAGGGAGAGGTGAAGAGGCCAGAGAGGATGGTCTTCTTGGCCCCCTACCTCTAGGCCTGGCCAGCGCCACCAGCTGCTGGACACACGGTGTTCCTGAAGCCCTCAGCTTCCCTTCTCTCTGCAAGCATGTCTGGGACAAGCACGAACCTCGGGGCCAATGGTGCTGTGTGCAGCCCATCCGCTGCTTCTTTGCTGTGGGACCTGGGGAGGAGGCTCTTACTCTCTGGGCCATGGTTTCTTGGTCCACAAGCTGCAATGGTGATCCTCCCTGTTGGTGGGAGAGTGGCCAGGCTGTGCCAGGATGGCCCCAAGTCCCCTGCAGGGGGTCCCCAAAGCCTTCCCCAGTCCTGGGACCCAGGGCGGAAGTGGCCACGGCCATGGGGCCACTGTCCCTGTCCATCATCTTCCCAGCAGCCTCTACACTAACCGGTTGCTGCCCCCTTTCTGCCTTCTCCCCTCCCCAACCGCCCCCACCCCCGGGGGTGGGAGGAAGCTGGTCTGTCGTATTCATGGGCGGGCCCCCAGCACTGGTGAGCCCAGCACAAAGCAGACTCCCGATCAGTGTTTGTGTAAGGAGTGTTCACTCTGCCTGCTGGACAGCCCTTTATCCCCTTCTCTGTCTTATTCAACTCTCAGCTCTCTGAGAAGTCCTCCTTACCTGGAGATCCCTGCTTAGAGCCGAGCTCAGCCCCAGTGCCCTGCTCCCAGCTGCTACCTGGAAAATGCAGAGCAGGTAGTCGCCCCCATTCCCTGGGCGGCTGCTTGCTGGGCTCACCTGGGCACACAGGGGAGGGCTCCTCTTCTGCACAGAGGGAAAATGTGCCGGTCACACTCATGGTCTGGGCCCCCTGGGCATTGGGGAAATCAGACAACGGTTCCGACGTCCAGGAGCCAAACACCCAAGCAAGGAGATGCACGCATGTGAATTTGGCCAGGGCAGACGGAGCTCAGCCTCCCAGAGAAAGGAGTGTAAAAGCCTGTGTGTGCCGAGAGCCCACGTCCACCCAGGCTGCTCCAGGGAGGGGGGTTGTTGGAAGGCCTTGGGGGCTACTGCATGGGCGCCAGAAAAGAAGGACAGGGTATGTTCATGTCTCAGGTAACCAAAACCATTTGCTGGTGGGATTGGAAAACCATACAACCTACTTGGAACACTGTTTGGAAATTTCTAATAAAGTGAAATATACACTCATTCTGCGAGCCAGCAATTTTGCTTCATTTGTATTTATCCAGAAGAAATGAAACTTTATGTCCACAAAACATTCACGAAGGCTCATAGTGACTTTATTCATAATAGCCCCAAACTGGAAGCAACCTGTCCATTAACAGGAAAGTGGATACACAAATTGTGGTACAGTCACAACGCCCAGCAATAAAGAAGTTACAAATGACCGATGCCGATACCTATGTGGATGAATCCCCCAAACCAGTGGAACGAATGAGAACTGGCACCAAACAGTACATATATTGATTCCCTTTGTATGTCTGTAAGTACAGAGCAAATCTAGAGCAGTCTGGATAAGAGCTGCTTTTGGGGGTGGGGTGCACTCGGTGTGGCAGGGTGTGAGGGTGATGTCCTGCATCTCGACCGTGCTGGCTGTGACCAGGGAGTAGACATTTGTCAAAATGCACCCAACTGTACGTTTGATATTTGTGCCTTTGGCTGTACATAAAATATGCCTCAATAAAACTGATGTTATAAAAAATCACTTTTGGTTTGAAAGAAAAATTCCTTGCTTAAGTAGCCACACTGTAGAGTCACAGCTGTTCATGGACTTGGCAGGTCTGAGCCACTTCACAGGTCTGGAGCCCCTTGGCTCCCCTGAGAAAGCCCTGCCGTGTCACCTGGCTGACACTGCACATCCCCTCCAGATCTCCTCCAAGGGGCCTGAGACCTTTCCCGAGGGCAGCTGTGGCCTGCAACTGACAGACGTGTTGTGACAGATGTCTCTTCCCCTGTAACCGCGGGGAGGTAGGGATACTTTGATAATTCAGGGTACTCAGCACTGGCTCTGAGTTGTCACTCATTTCTGGTGACTTCAAAATACCACCGTGGTTCCACAGTCAAAGTGGGGGCTTGTGGAGGTCAGGAGACAAAAAGAGTTTTGTCCCAAGTGCAGGTGTCCATGGCGCTGGTGGGTCTGTGGTCATCTCCCCAGCTTCCAGTGCGTGGTTGGAGGGGTTACACTTGGCAGCTGGCTGAGCCCCCACGTCAGTTCTCCTGCCTTGGAGTGGATGCTACTTTGGTAGAAATGGGACAAAAGTGAAAGTCCTGGCATTTCCCCTCCCTACCATGAGAATAAATCAAAGGTGATTAATTTGCATCCTGGAGGAATTGCAGGGATTCGTGGGGCTATCAATGACTTGAGAAGGTTCCTAATGCATCCCTTTATCGTTCCACAGCGTGGGCGAAGATGGGTGGCTTTGGTTCTCCCTGGGCATCTGCAAGGACCACCAGGAACAGTTTGCTCATGTCTGGGGGTGCCTGGGACTCATCCTGCTTTCCTGCCACAGCACAGCTGGCAGAGGCCCGGCAGAACCCCACACTGGACCCCACAATTGATGTCCTCATGCAGATTGCACCTGCCTCCCTGAGATGCAAAAGAGGGAGAAACCTCCCCACAAATATTCAGGGGCCCATCCCCTTGACAAAGCTGTGGGGAGACCATGGAGCATTTCAGGACAGCCCAACACAGTGAAAGAGACGTCATTATACCTAAAAAAAGCAGGCATGACGCTTGCGGAGACTTTCTGGATTTTGAAGGCAACATATTGGCCATTTGGGTGTGCCCTCTCAAAGCCTTTACCAAGGAACCTGTAAGGCCACCAGGTGTGAGTGGGGCCCCTGGACCTCATCTCCTAATAGACCCAGTGACACTCAGTGTTTGTGGCCAACAGCAATGCTACCAGTGGGCAGACCACCGTGCAGAGCACCAGAGTTCTGGACAAAGCCATGCCCTCCTCTGCATGTGACCATTCTTCTCTCCAAGAAAGGTCCTGGCTGCTACTGGGTCCTGGTGGGGACTGAACAGCTGATGGGACATCAGTGGACTGCAGTCCTGAGCTCAGTGCATTATGGGCTGGGTGTGATCTGCCCCGCTCTCCCAGGAAGTCGGGTGTATGTGGCTGCAATCTGTCATCTCATGGAGATGGTGTGTGAGAGCCTAAGAAAACCCAGAAGGCACACGCAGTTGCGTGAACAGGTGGCTCACACCCTGCAACATGTCCTCTTGCTTGTGGCCTCCTCTCCCTCAATCGATACCTCCTAGGAAGTTCCCAGTGACCAAATGGCGGAGGAGGCTTGCTTTCAGGTGGTTCTCTGTGACATGCTGGCTCCAGCTGAGAGTGGGCTATGAGGGCAGTACAGCCCCAGTCTGAAGTGTCCCTGGAAGATGGTGGGGAAGGGAAATCATCCCAGTGGACAGAGCTTGAGCAGAACAAATGGTTATCGCTTTTCTGGACTGAAAGACAGCCAGAAGAATTCACCTACACCAGTGATTCTTCCCCTCCCCCCACCACCTTGGGGATATTTGGCAATGTCTGGAGACATTTTTGATTGTCATATCCAGGTGGAGAGAGCTGCTGGCATCTAGTGGGTAGAGGTCAGCCAGGGACTTGCTGCACATCTTACAATGCACACAGGACCGTCTCCTGCCAAAAAGAACGATCTGGCCCCAAACATCATTAGCGCCACTGTCGAGGAATCCCGATCCACACTGATTTATGGGCAGGAACAAACAGTTGACTGGACAGTCAGGAACTTGGAAAGAATAGGATTCAAAGATCGGTGACAAGGAGGTGTGGTGACGAAGGAAGATGTCTGGGGACGGCTCTCCTACAGCATGGAGATATCACGTCCCATGTTATGCTCATTAAATGTACCCTGTGCAGAGGAGGCTCTCAGGAATCGGTTGGACGAGATGGCAGGTCCTGTGATGTCAGCCAACCCTTTCTCCAGCCATCCTGATGTTTGCTCAATCAGCCCCAGTACAGAGGGACCCGTTTGCAGCGATGGAGGCTGGGGATGAGCGAAACCACACGATTTTCCCTCCTCAAGGCCAGCCTAGAGGCCGCCCCTGCTGAGCTCGAGTGCCATTTGGCAGTGGGGAACAGTGCAGAACCTCTGTATGGTTCCCTCCCTAGGGTGGCCAGTCAGATGGGGCTGGCTGATTGCGCTGGACCCTTTCCGTTATGAAGTAAGGCCATTTCTCTCACTGGAATAGATGTGTTCTGGATTCAGGTGTGCCTTCCCTGCCTGCAACACTTCTGCCAAGAAGTACCATTCATGCGTTCAAAGGATGCCTCGCTCACCATGATGGAGCTCCACACAGGGCTGCTTCTGCAGAAGAATTTCAGCTTCATGGCTATGGGATCACACACAGGGGCTTCACTCACTGCGTATGCAGCTGACCCGGGAGCAGCTGGCCTGATGCAGCCGGGAACGGCCCGCTGGAGATTGAGCGATGGTGCCAGCAGGGAGGCAGCCCCTGCAAAGGCAGGAGCTCGGTCTCACAGATGGACCTGATGATTTGAGTCAGCCGCGGCCATACGGTGGGGCCTGTCCCATGGCCAGAACACACGGTCTGGGAGTGGGAGTGGCTCTTGTCACCATTTTGCCTCGTAACCAAGAACCTGTGCTTTCCCACCCCCACCCCGTTCCCAGGGAGGGAGGGCCTCCTCCAGGAGCCACGCAGGGTGTCACTGGTCCGGAGGCTGAGACCCGGCCATGGGGGCTTCTCAGGCCACCGCCTCAACGCAGAGGAGGGAGCTATAATTTGGCTGGTGACGAACTCTAATTATCAAGGAAACACGGAGCTGCTGCTACACAGAGGGGTTGATCTGTGACATTCAGGGGACTCTTGGGGGTGCCTTTTATTATATCCACCCCCCCAATAAAAGATAATGGTCAACTACAGCATCCAACAGGGGGCTTGTGATGATTCAGACCTTTCGGAAATGAAAGTTTGGGTTATTTCATCAGAAATGAAAGATCCCAACAAGCTGAGGTCCTGGCTGAGGGCAAAGGAAACCAGACTCATTCTGGACGGAGGAAGTCACGAATGTCAGTCATGGTCCCCGGCCAGTGACAGACACGTGGCTTGTCTATTCTCATTTTCCTCCTTGCTTGGGGTGTGTGTGTGTGTGTATACAGACAATACGTGTATATGTACACACATGCACACATACATATACATACATGCACATGGGCATGCGTGCACACACACGTGCACGCGTGCGCACACACACACACACACACACACACACACAGAGGACTTGCTCTTTTCTTTTACTTCCAGTATCTCTCAGCGTTGTCCTGGCAACAGTTCGCCACTTGCCAGCTGCAGTTTGTTCTAATTATGTTTTCCCCCACACAGAAGGTCCTGCCGAACCGTGTCCCCCTCAGAGACACCAGCTCTTCCTCCTCAGAGGCCTGCTTCCAGCCCTGGGCGCCCCCCACCCCTCATGCTTGTAGCTCATAACCACCTGGCCCCTGAGCTTTGCCCCCAGCCCTGTGATGAGCTTCACTTTCTCCATGCTGCCTCCATGGGCCCTTTTTGTTCTTTTCAGTCTTCTGATCCCTGTTCAACCAAGTCCCCATATTAAATTCTCTCTGTTAAAATAACTGATATGACTTCTGTTTTCCTAAATGATTCACGCATTCCATGACTTGCTGGGGATTTAGAGATCCTTCCCTCAAGTCCCTCATTTTACAGAATATACTGAAATTTTATAGAAAACTGGGACCTGGAAAGGAGAGATGCCTTTCTCAAGGTCACTGTAATTTAGGGGCCAGAATTTCTTTCTTCCTGTGCAGGGCTCCCACCACCATCCTGTAAAGCCTTTTAAGCACCTCTCAAAGCTGCCGGTGGAGGAGTGTGCCTTTCATGTGGGATTCTCCACCTGTCCTGCAAGAACTAAGCACAGTCTCCTATTTTCTAGCGGAGAAGAACGTCCGAACCAGAAGTGGAAGGTGGAGCCCTGGCCGGACGCTGTTCCCAGGGCCACAGTGCATCCCACAGGCCAGCTGAGCATCTTTCCTCTCCTTCTCCTTCTCCTTGTGTGTCAAGTCCACCCACTGGACAGGCTGGGAGTTGCTCCTGGGTGGCCCTGCAGCTGGGAGCACAGGTTCTTCCATCAGGCAAATTAGAGCTGGAATCTTGGTTTCGCCACTTACCTTGCCAAACTTCCCTTCTCGTCTACACAACAGGGGTTTTGACATCTAACTCGCAGGGTTGTCGCCTGGATAGAATCCCATGATGTCTATGATGTGCCTGAGGCAGAGCACAGCATGTGGTGGCCGCCACCACCGCCTCTGCCCCAGCTCCCGGGAGGCGCTCGGCTATGACTGTGCCGGGGGCCCATTGCCTGCCTGGGACAGGCCCGCAGCCCACAGGGAAACTACTTACTTTCTTTTACAGACATCATGCCTCTCCTGCACAGAAAAACATGTGCAAATAAAAATCCACAGTAAAATCCTCTCATTCTCTGTGCCCTCCCTGTTGCCGTCTTGCTGACCTCTGGCGAACACACGTTCAGGGAAGCTCTATTGTTTTCATTTCGACAGAAAGTGTCCTGACCATTTAAAAAGGATAGAAACTCTCGTCTCACATAATAAAACTGTGATACCTAGGTTTACATCTCATCTGATTGGAAGAACACTTAAAATAAAAATGGGTAAGGATGGACACCTGTTAGAATCCTCTTCCTCAGTGCCATAAAACTTTTCATAGATGGTGTTTTACCAGGGACACTGGAGTGGGTAAATAATTGGACCAGCCAGTGCTTTACAAACATGTTATTTTTATTGAGTAGGCATCAAAGCTTCTCTCCATGTCAAGTAATGGAGAAGCCGTATCACACGGATTACAGAGCTACTGTTACTTGAAATAATCTTTCATAAAAGAAAGAAATGAAATACAGTTCTTCTATAAAAAGTGCAGTAGTAGTCATTACTGGAAGTTTTCCAAAATGAAAGCAAGATTTACTACATATTGCAAAAATTGGTTTAGTGCTTTAATACTTTACAAAGTAACAACCCAACCACCAAAGACAAGCTCTTACAATGGGTTCCTTCTCCAAGGATAGACCAGATGGAAAAGAATATTTGCATTGAATCAGAAAAGGGTTCTGGACAACTTGGTTGAAGTAACAGGGATTTCTGACCCCTTCCTGACTCAATGTTTTCCTTCGTCCATGGTAACAAGTAAACTGGGGAAACAAAGTCATGTATTTCATCCCAAATCAGTCAAATGAACCAGTAAAAGAAAAAAGAAAGGGAAAGAAACAGAGGAACTACATTCACTTGACAATGCATGTTGGGAGGAACCAAGCAAATACACATCAGCAATGATCAGTTAAAACGAGACACACTGGTCAAAGCTGAGAGTGAACGGGGTTCAGGTTCTGAGCGCAGACTCAGGGGACCCCCCTGTGGCTCTAAGGGCCCTGTGGGTGGTGGAGGGCCCTAGGCTTCCTCGGGGTGTTGAATGATGACTGGGTCTGGGAGGTGGCATTTGCCTCGTGTACAGGGGCTCTGGGCCACTTGCCCGTCTCCAACTGTGCTCACGGTGGCTTTACTAGTTTTGGTCACAAGTTAGTGGGGACAAGCTGCCCCACTCCCACCTACCAAATCATCACTCCAGGGCAGGTGTTTGGATTCCATTCCAGGCAAGCAGGAAAAACTGGATGGGCTGCAGGGCTCCTGCCTTGGAGAAAGTTTTGCGAGGGCCAAGGGAGCAGCCCTGGAAAGCTCGCCTTCTCTGAGGACTGGCAGGAACGTGTCCGCCACACCCTCGTGTGTCAGGGCAGCAATGAAAGGGACCTTGTTTATTTGGCAATTCAAGCAAAGGGACACACACGTGTGGGCTCACTCACTGTCTGCTCGGCAGCTGCCGAGGGAGTGCTGCGAGGGAGCTCTTGGCCCCCCAAATGGGGGACCCTAAGATATGGCACTCAGAGAAATGACATCAAAACCACGGAAAGGGAAGAAGAGCAGGACAAAGGCTTTTAACCAGGCCACAGTAGGACAAGGGTCCTATTAGAAGCTTGTAACAGTATTTTGCCAACAACTCGTAGAGGAAAACACATTTGGCCGAAGGACCTAGAAGTAAACACCAAGGTTAGGTAGTTGGGAAGATCATCCCGCAGGGGTAGGAAGTTCAGAGGGGGAAGCATCCCTCCCCTGCTGGTGGGCGAGACCAGCAGGGGGCCAGGCCGAGGAGGCTGTGTTGTTTGGCTCTGCTATGTCCAGGCTCTGCCCCTGCAGTACACACACACCCGTGACCGAGGGGCGACTGGGGGCCTCCAACTTTGTCAACGCAGTCCCCCCACACCTGTGTGAGCAGCTCCCCTTCCCTGAAGGCCTGCTTTTGGTGACATGAGAACGGGTCCTGCTAGTGGTCAGGCTGACGCCCTTTCCTGGGCTGGGTCATCTGCTGCCACTGAGTTTGCTCTAGGAAGGAAGGCCTATCTCCCTGGAGACACTGTGAAGGCACAGCGTCCTAAGGACCCATTATAAGGGACTCTCCAGAATGGTCCAGGCCCATGACAACCTCATGGAGGGGGTGTGATCACGAGAGGTGCCGTGGAGGAAACTGTCCCCACCGCAGCCTGTCCCAGAGGGCCCTCTGTAAACAGCGGAGTACCTTCTCTATGAGGGAGGGCCCCAGGGCAGGCGTTTACATGGGAGACCCACCACCACCAGGTCTGGTACTCACTGCCGCATCTGGCCTTCGTAAACCACAGGCTGGAGAAGCGGCCAGGCTGCTGTATCAGCTAAAATTCTCCCCATTTAGGGGCAAGAGTAGAATCTTGATTTGATAAAGGCTGCAACCGATACTTTTAGGCTTCTTAATAGCTATCAAATTATTGATTTCATTTTCTTTTCTCAACAAGTGTTTATCCAGCACCTAATATATGTCAGGCGCTGTTGTAGGCACCAGGAGTGCAGCAGTGAGCAAAACATACAAAAATTCCTGCCCACATGGAGCTTACATTCTATGGGGGCTGGAGGGAGGCATACAATGAATGAATGAATGAATAATTCACATGCAGCCCTCAGGTGGTGATAAATGCACAAGAGGAAGACGCAAGGGAGGTGGCAGGGAGGGTGGGATGTGTTGGCTTATTAAATAAAGAAGTCAGGGAGAGCCTCCTTGAGAGGTGACATTGGAACAAAGACTGGCAGGTAGTGAAGGGTGGCTAAGGGTGGGTGTTGAGAGAGGACATTCCAGGCAGAGGGCACGTGCAAAGGCCCTGAGGCAGGCTTGTGTCCCTGGGGCAGAGGTTGGAGAAGTACAGGGGTGGGAGTGGTCTTTGTAAGAACCTAGTTGTTTCTTTAAAGTCATTCTTCAGTGTCTGTTCTATCACAGATGTTCTCAAGGAGCTGGCTCCACTAATTTATCCTCTTTAAAATAATGGGTTGTTTTGGTCTTGAGCATATTCAGCCTATATTTAAAAAGCCAGTGGTACCTCTCATCTTACATTAAAGAACTGATTGTGCGTGTGTGTGTGTATTCTTGAGATGCTCTCTTGGAGGAATAAAAAAGGATAAGCAATGGGCATCATTTTGTACATACATAATTAGGGTGGGACTCTTTTCGCAAGCATCAAACAGCAAAAATTGAAATTTCAGCAAATTATTTTGCAAAATAAAATGGAAATAGTAATATTTTAGCCTTGTTTGGAGATTCTGGTTTCTGTGCTGTTCCTGCGGTAATGTGTGTATTAAGTCAGCTGGTGGGGGGGTGGGGGTGGAGGAGCACGGCATCTTGACACAGCACAGACTACACACGCACTTGTTCCCGAGGGGTCTGTGCAGGGCAGACCCCTCTCTATTCTCTGCTGGGGGGGCACGGAGTGAAGAGGAAGGACTGGTTTGGGGAACAAAGTTACCCGCATGACTGCGAACAGACCATCTCGCACATTGCTCGGAGCAATCATGAAAGTCTTCCTGATCAGAGTGCCTCAGAGCGCTCCCTGCAGCCTCCAGGCCTCCTGAGGGGAGTGTGGGGCCCCTCGTCATCATGTGTGCTCTGTGGGTCTCCCTGGGATGAAGCGCCCTGGACCCAACCCCGTGTCAGCAGATCCACCGTTAGAATCATACTCTGGGCCTCTGGGACCCATGCTGGAGAGTGGATCTGGGGACTGGGGGGACGAGATGGAAACAAGAATGAAGCTGGGCACCTCTCCCTGCCCTGGAGCCCCACACCAAAGCGGCCCAGTTCCAGCAGCAAGGAGAGTTTATAGTTAGGACTGAATGGCAAGGTGGGGCCCGCAGGTCTCCAGAGAGCCACCGCTTTAAGGCTTTTTGGAAGGGGGTGCCTGCTCCCTGGTGCCAGGGGTGCGAGCCACCATGGGGCCCTTTCTTGGATGTGCCTGCGCTCGGATGACAGCAGAACCAGACTCTGGACAGAGGCAATGTCACAGCGGCCAGGGTCTGACAAGGCAGGGCCCGCTCAACCACGACACACGTTTTCTTCTTATTTATTAGAAGCATTGGAACAAAGAAAAAGAAAAAAGCACTCAAGGAACTTAATTTGTAAAGTCCATGCCACAATGAGGAAAACGGAATTGTGTCCTAAAGAAAGAAACCCTCCCAAACGTGCATTACTCCACGTCTCTTAGTAAACATGAAAGACACAGAGAATGGAACACATGGTTTGGCAAAGACTTTTTTGTTTTCCTCGCACAAATTTCCCACCACTGATGGGTACAGCCCTTTTTTCTTAACCAACGTGAAATATATTTTGATCGGTTAAGTTTATTTCTGCAAAGTAGAGTAGTTTGCAAAATAAGCTTGTAGTCGCTAAGCGAGGGGGTGAGAGCCACGAAGCCACGGCCCCACCCCAGAGGCGGAGGGCACTGCCTGGAGGATTTCACACCTCGAGGTGTGCCCCCTGCTATCTTGAGTCACTAAATTCCTGATGGTAAGCTACCAGAATTAATAAATCAAATCACTTTGGAAAACATAAAGTTTGTAAAGTAACAGATCCCAACTTTTCAGAATGCCACTGGAGCCACTGGGTGGTGATAGGTAAGAAAAAGGTCCACAGTAACTTAGTGAATAGAAAGTATTCATTTAAGAGGAAAGATGCAGTACCAAAATCCAGGAGCAGAAAACAAATCAAGCTTTCCATGGAAAAAGAAGAGACATTTACACAGTTCCACTTTCAGAGGGGATTTGAACAAATAGCAGAAAGCGTTTCACCCCCAAGAGCCCACAGCAGAGCCCCACCCAACCTAAAGTTAGCCCTCCAAGGGGGTAACCCTGTGACAATATAAGGGTGCAAAATATTGCTCTCTGGCATATTCAGAAAATAATATAAAAATAATTTCTATAGTACAGTTTAAACTTGGCTTGTAAAATATCAACATAACAGAGCATAAAATCTACAAACAGAATACACTTAAAAACACCTTCCTTTCACAATATATTATTTTTTAAAAAGTCATATACCCAGGTAACGCAGTTGCAGGAAGTGTGAAGCAAATGACTGAAATAGCCTCCACTGGGGTTTAGAAGTATCTGGGATCCTTCTGGAAACTTGCTGTCACTTAAGAGACATCTGACCTTTCCAGAAAGGGAAGTTTGGTCAGGCCAGCCCGGATGGGGAAGGCGGCCCACAGGTGGGGCAGCTGCTCAGCCCGTGTCCAGGACCTGTGCCTAGGTGGGGCTCATGGCCTTTCTAGAATCGGGACTGGCTGTCTTCCTTTTCTCTAGCACCCCCAATCCACTTCCTTTTCCTCCCACTCCACAAAGGGTCCCCAAGTCACAGAAGGGCATTAGAGGACCTCTTGACCCACATGTGAAAAACACAGCAGTTTCTAATAGTTCCCGTCCAGCCTGATGAACTCATTTGGCCTGAGAGATGTCTGGCCTGGGACCAGGGCTAAAGAGCTCTTGTGAACACTGGGGCGGGGGTGGGGTGGGGTGGGTGGCTGGACCAGCACATCTAAGGGAATAGTGGGCTCTCTCAGTTTTTAACACTGTTTAGAGGAAGGATGGATCCAGATCTCTCACAAGAGGAAACGCCTATTTTTAAAAGATGTGGACGGAGGGCATCGTATCAGATGGGAGTGACACCCACAGGCGCCCTGCACAAGGAGCGGCCGGTGCAGGGGTCTTCCACGTTGCGGGGCAGGTGGGGAGGGGAGGGGAGGAGCCTGGGGGTGGGGTCTGGGGTTGGATCTCAGGCTCTTATTTATGGCACATATATCAGATGTGGGTGTGGTGGTGGTGACTCTGAAATCCAAGGAGCTAGAACAGGTCACTGTTTTTTGATTTTACCTACAAATTACACTGCCTGGTTTTAAAGGTTTTCCTTTTTCCTCTGGTACTACAAATGGACCATTTTTATTCTCAGTTTGCCTTTTTTTTTTTTTTTCTTTTTTTTTTAACCTGGCAGAGAGCATGAGAAAGATAAAATATTTGCACAGCCAGTTTTGGAAATTTCTGGTTGGCTGTTTTCATGTTAAAAAATTAAAAAACAAACACGAGATTACTTTCTGCCTCCTTGACTTCTTGTGCGTACGTGTTTGGCTTCTGAATGCACAGGGGGGCATTTTCCAGGCTGGCTGTTCCACCTTGTGTGAGATGCAGGGCAGGAACTGGCGTCTACACGTGAAGCAATATTTATTTCCTGTGACCTCACAGCTTTGGATGGCAAAGCAGTTGGTCAGCATGATGTGAAGAATCAGTCCAAAGAGCTGCCACAAACCCTCTTGATGAGAGAATTTTTAAAAACTACTTTTTTTTTTTTAACAAAAGAAACCCCAGTAATATGAGGAACATGAATGTTAGTAATTACCACACACTGAAAGTATCGTTTAGCACGAAAAGTAAAACTTTCAAAAAATTTAAGATCCTATTTAATAAATAATTTTAAGGAACCACTTATGTAAACCTTGAATAAATTACTGAAAACTCCACGTGCTGTGGATAATTAAAAACAAAAAGGAATTACTCACAGGAGATACTCAAATTAGTTTATTATATCAATAATTCTTCAAACAAGTTAAAAAAAAAAATCCCCTTCCGTATTTTTTTTTTTTTCTTTTTCTGCTCTTTATATCGGGGGAAAGCATCCTTTCTAGAGAAGGAGAAGCTGGCGCCAATGAAGAGATGGTCTACCTCCTGTGTTTTCTGAAGATACACCCACATCGAAGCTGGGTGCTTTCTCCTCTCTTTCTTGGGATTATTAGAGGCTATTCTAAGGCTCTCACAGGTTTTAAAGGATTCTTTTGCTAGTGAGGATTTTATCCATCGTATCTGTATTTCTTGGAAACGAGATCTTTCCCTAGTGAGGCAAGTTTAACGCCTCAGTGTCCTTGGCCAAGAACGGTATTCTCCAGAGGTAATCTTGGAAGGAAGACGCTGCATATTGCTGCTCAGAACAGGGTAGCTAAGGACACATTATTTTTTCCTCAAGAAATGTAAGGAGGCACCAAAATAGGGACCGCTCAGGGATGGGGCTGCCCCTAATGTGTTCTGGAGCCACAGTCAGGGTTACCCGCACCCTGCAGAGGGTACCCCAATGGGAGCGGTGCCCCTCCACCTGGCTGATCCCAGACAGATGCGGGTGGAGGTGGAGGTGGGGGTGGGCTTCCTTCCCGGCGGCCCTCAGCCCCTTCCCTCTGGAAAGAGGCGCAGGCCGGGTTTCAGGGCGGCCTAGAGGGGGCTTACAGAGTGACCGCAGGGTCAAGTTCTCGCCTCTCTCCTGGGGCACCGATGGTCGCTTCCTAGGGGCCCCTCTGGCGACAGAGCATTGTGGAAGTGTCTTCGAAGGAGAAATGTGAGCGGGCTGTCATCTTTGCTCATATATGGTCAACTCCAAATTGTGAGTTCGGAACCTTGCCTTTGGGCCCCAAGGTGTCTTTGGAAAGCTCCTGTCACCTGAGCTGCCCGGCACCGGGAGCGATCGCTACACCTCACCGCGCCCTGCGAGGTAGGTTGTCCGGTGCCCATCCTACAGACGCCCACGGCTTTGATGGCAGTGTGAATGTCGCTCAAGCCAGGTACTGTGGGAGGAGATTTTGCTTATGAGATGGAGCCGTGTATTCCTAAAGGATCACAGGGACCACCAGGGCGCCACTGGGAGGCCAAGTGCCCTGTCCTCCAGGGGCCCGGGAGGGGCACAGGTGGGAGCCCGAGGCAGAGCCGCCACCGCGGTCCCGGGGCCGCGCGTTTGCTTCGAAACCCTGGGTGGCAACAATCGCACGCAGGTGACCACTACATGGAAGAGGTCAGTCGCCGGGTTAGGGAAAAAAGCCAAAAAAAAAAAAAGGCATGTAAAACACTCCCTTCTAAAAACAAAGGGCTGCAAATTTCTTTATTTCTCTTATTGAAGAACAAAAATACCCTTGCAATGGCTATTGAGTTTCCACAGGTACGAGGCAGATGCTAGCTAGCACACCCACTTCCAACAGTATGACTTGTTTCCTATCCGTCTACTACCTGAGTGGCGTCAGTGTAGGTTCAGGCACCATTAGAAACGTTTGACCAAACACGTACACAGCACGGACAGAGGATCGCCGGCCTCCCGGTGGACCAGGGCGCGGAGGAGACACCAACAGCGTGGAGAGGACAGCCCAGCCGGCGGGGCCGCGGCGCACGCTCAGGGCCGGGCCGCGCGCGCCTCGCGCCGCCGCCGCAGCTCCTCGCGGTAGCAGTACGAGCAGTAGTGCTCGGTCTCGGCGCGCCCGTAGAACGCGCAGTTCTCGCGCTGGCAGCGCCGCTGCGCCGGCCCCGCGCCGGGGCCGCCCCGGCCGCCCTCACCGTTCGATCGCGCGGCCGGCGCGTCGGCGTCGGCAAACTCCAGGCCGTCGCGCGCCGCGCAAAAGCCGTTGGTGTAGGTCTGCGACTTGGGCTCGGCCGCTCCCGCCGCCCCCGCCGCGCTGGGCAGGGTTATTGGGACGGCGCGCGCCAGCGACTCCACTGTGTTGACGGTGCGCAGGGCAGCGGCGCGCGCCGGGCTGTAGCTCTGCGACGACAGCGAGCGGTTCTGCTGCGGGTACGTGGCGCACGGCCGCAGCGCGCCCACGGCCGGGGCGCACGCCTCGTCCCGTGCGCCCGCCGCCTGCACGTGGATGACGCTCTGGCGCCCAGGCGCCGGGGGGCTGCGGCCCGGGACCGGTCCACTGGCACCCGCGCGTCGCGCGCCGCCGACGGGGCCCGGGGAGGCCGCGCCGCCCGCCGCTGCCCGCGCCGCCCGCGTGCCCGTCGCCGGCCCGGGGCTCGGGCGCTCCTTGAGCTTGAGCACCAGCTGCGTGGGAGGCCCGGCCGGCGGGCCCGGCGAGGCGCGCTCGGGGCCTGGCGCGCCCTCGGCCTCTGGCCTGCGCTGCGGCCGTTTGGCCGTGGAGGCGGCGGCGGCGGCGTCGCGGCGCCGCTGCTCCTGCTCGGCGCTGAAGCGCTCCTGCGCGCTGGTCAGGTAATAGCCGATCATCTCCTCGTGGAACTGGTGCCGGTGGCTGGTGAGCAGCAGGCCGGCGAATATGAACTTGCGCTCGCCCTGCATGGCGGCGCGCAGGATGTTGAGGCTCAGCTTCACGTCCGTGCTGTACTTCCAGGCGTCGCCGCGGGGCCCGCCGCCCTTGTCGGCCGGCGACGCGCCCGCCGTCTTGTCCGTGGGCGACGGCGTGGTCTTCTCCGAGGGCGACGTGCTGGCCGAGGCGCCCGACTCCTCCTTGCTGCCCTTGCGCGCCTTGGCCTTCTTCTCCTTGCCGCGCTCGGGCGGGTCGTTGTGCTTGCCGTTGGCGGAGTTGGCGCGGCTCATTTTGCCGTGCACCAGGCCGCCCAGGCCGCCCATGTTCTTCTTCAGCTTGATGCCCAGCGTCTTGCTGAAGCTGCCCAGTTTGTTGGCCACAGAGTCCGCGCGGGTCTTGTCCTTGTCCTTGCGCTGCTTCTCCTTCTCCTTGTCCTTGCCATTCTTGCCGTTATTGCTGTTGGAGTTGCTGCACACCGAGTCGCGGTCCGAGTCTAGCGAGTCGGGCAGGGACTGCACGTCCTCCCCCGCCGAGGCCGTCGGGGACTCTGGCTGTGCCAGAGGGGCCTGCAGGGGAGAGGGAGGGCAGGGAAGGGAGGAGGTTAGAGATCAGTTGGCCCCACGCGGTCGGTGGAGGCAGACCCCGCGGCCGCGGTGTGGCTTCCAGCCTCACTGCCCCAAACCCGAGCTGTGTCCCAGCCTGAGAGTCTCCTGATTCTCGATCTAGAGCTGCTGCCTTCACAGCCCTCGTGGGGGCGAGAAAAGAACACCCACAGCCACGTCATGACATACTCCAGGCAGCTGGAGTCTGGAGCCAGACTGCCACTGACTGTTACTTGTGCCGTCAGTAACATGGGGTATCGGGACCTGCCTCAGGGAGCCCTGTGAAGTTTAGATACACGTAAACGCTGGAGTACAAAGCACTCTGAACAGTGCCACTTTGTCCTGGGTACTGTGTGCCGGGCACTGCCCTCCTTGCTTTCCTCATGAAACTTAAAAAATATTCGTTACAAGCCCCACTTTATGGGTAAGTAAATTTATGTCTGAGGAGGACCAATTATTTGTAATTTTTTTTTTTAAACAAATCCCTTTTCCTGGGACTTCACTACTGGGATCGCAAAAACATCAGTCAGATACATAAAGAGAATCCCTCTTAGCATCTGGAGGCAGGGCCAGCATGGGTCCTCCCTGGGGGAGGGGGCCAAGTGAGGCGCCAGCCCCCTTTCTCACAGCCCTCCCCTCCTGGAGGGGAGAAAAAGAGGGGAGAGAAAAAGAAAAGGAGGGGGTGCCGAGGAATCGCGCCCTCGGTTCCCTGCGTTCCAAGGACCCACACACAGTTTTATAGTTAATTCCGCTCCGTGGCAGCACATCGTGTTCCGATCTCGGCAAGAGAGAGTTTTGTGTTGTGAGTTGCCTACGGTTTGTTTTCTGAGTGGGCGTGTTTATTCCTGTCCCTCTGGAGAAAATAAGGGGACAAAAACTCCCCTAGCCGTAGCGCGCGCCTACGTCCAACTCGCAGGCACACGCGCACAGAGGCACGCGTTGCAGCCGAGCCGGGGCGGTGGGGCGGTGGGGCGGCAGGGCTGCGGGCAGGGCTGGGATGCACCTCGCCTGCCCGCCCCGGGCCGAGTGCGCCTGCCATCCGTCCCGGCGCGCGCCAGGCTCACCCGGGTCTCAGAGGGGATCCGGATCCACGTCACATTCATGTAGCTGTGCAGAAGGTTCAGCTTGGCTTCTAGCGACAGGATCAGGCTATCGAGAGAGGAACACCGAGTGAGATGCGCCCCAGCTCGCCCGCGCGCACCCCGCCTGCGCAGCCAGCCAGCCCCGAGGAGCAGGGGCGCCGCGCCCAGCCCCTCCCCGGGAAGCCCGGAGACAGCCCGCCCCGTAGGGTGCTAGGGGAGCGGACACAGGGTAGGGTCTTACTGGGCCAGCCGGGCGTTATCATTGTCGTCTTTCCCCCACTCCCAGTCCTTCCCGGGGTCCACCGCAAAGTGCAGAGGCAACAGCTTGTGCTCTGAATCCGTCAGGGGGATCACGGCTGGAACGCAAAAGAGAGAGACCCGTGCCAGGTGGCCCAGGGAGGGGGACGGGAGGCTCGAAGTCCCCGCGACCCCCAGGGAAGACAGGAAAAGGCCACCGAGACCAGGTGTCTCCATGATTGAGGAAACCGAATGGAGGTGTATACAGGACCTCTACGCCAGCGGGGGTGTTAAGGCCGGGGGTTTCAAACGCACCACTAACAGTTTAAAAAGTTTCCTCTTTATTGTGGACGCTGAAGAGCAGTTGGAGACCTGGGCTTGACCTGGGTCAAAAGGCAGGTGCCGTCCTTGGGCAGCAGACAAAAAAAAGCTATTACTGCTTCTGTGGTTTCTAACGAAGGACCCAGGCCAGACAGCGCACTGAGCAAGGTCACCTGGGAGGGGGCTTGGGGCCAGGCCCGGCCATCTCCTCCCAGAGAAGGGGAGTGAGGGCTGCCTGCCCATCTGCTCGTTCGTGAGTTCATGCAGCAAGTCTGTGTTGCTGCGGGAGCTCACATCCTGTACTGGGGACAGCATGAACAGGTGACATACAGCTCAGGCTGTCAGGTGGTGATAGCGCCCTGAGGGTGAACAGCAGGCTGAGGGAGCTTTGGCAAGCTTTTCCAGGGCTGACCAGTGAGCCTTCTGAGGAGGGAACGTGTAGGTGGACAAGGCAGTGAGGAGAGATGGGCTCCTCACTGCACCCAGGGACTGATTCATCAAAACACACCCCTGCCCTGGGGGAACCTGGGCCCTCCTCAGAAAGGCTGGGCTGGAGGCTGGTGTTTACAGGTTTGTCTGGGATCTGCTGGGAGCTTCTGGGCCTGGTGGGATCAGCTCCCTAGTGACGTGCTTACTCTTGTTGTCAGGGGCAGAAAGAATGCGGGGAGAGAACGGGAGCCATCCCATTTCTGCCCTCTGGGCAGCAGCCTTGCGTGGGGACTGCACTAAGCTCCCCTGCAGGCCTCACCTGAGCGTCAGGCCCCAGCAGAGTAGCACAACCTGGGGCGCCGCCAGGCCAGCTGCTAGGTTTGCTGGAGCTGGGCTCCGTGCCAGTGGCTGGTGGAGAGAGCACTGGGTGCTGCCCTGAGTGCTGCCTGGGGAGCCAGCCTGCCCAAACGCTGGGGCTGGTACGTGTGGGTGCAGGGCCTGGTGCACCTTTAGGTGTGACACTCAGACCCTGCTGGGGCCTCCACAGGGAGGTCTCGCCTCCGCTGTCCCACTGGCTTAGGAGGCAGGTGTGGCCGGGCCCCTTTCTAGAGGGGGAAGTGGGCTAGGAGCTGAAAGCTCGTGGATGGGGACCTCCCTGTTTCAGGCTTATCCTTGCCCATTCAGGCCCTGGAGCACCTCTCTCCTGCTCCTATGCTGTCGGCCAGATGTTGCCTGTGCCTGATTGAACACATGGGGCCTCCCACACGCTGCTTTCCTTTGGCACCAAGAGCCCCATCTTTGGGGACACTGAGCCCCCAGGCACCACTCCAGGATGCAGGGGGCCTTGCTCCTCCCTGGGGTTTACCCTACCTTCTCCTTACTCCTCCACCTCCCCCCTCCCCTCCCCCCACCACGCTGGTCATGAATCTGGTGTCACTTCCCCAAGATTCATGACAAGGGAGTCATGGCAAAAACAGAAAAGACAAATCAATAAATAATAAATACATAACATCTATGATTGAATACCGTTAATTATTGATTTTCTGGTAAGAAATCAGAAACATTGACCCAGTGCTGCCTTCCAGTTGCTAAAGACACACAAATAATCCTCTTCCTCCACCCCAACCCCTAACCCCTCATATAAGGGAAACACAGCTTTGCTCCAGATTTTCCTTTTCATCTCGATGTGGCTGGGTGGCACTGTGCTCTGGTTTGGGAGGTCAGGGGCTGCTTGGTCCACCTTGGCCACAGACTGCTCAGTCCTGCCTTGATGTGGCTGTGACACACAGGCTGCCCCGCCCCGGCCTGAGCTGCAGGGTAGTCACACCCAGGGAGGGCTGCAGGATAGCTCAGGACCAGCCTCCCTTTGGCCAGACCCAGGAGCTAGTCCCATAGTTCCAAGGGTCACCACGACAACAGAGAGAGGGTTGTCCCGGCTTCCCACCCATGGGTGGGGGCAGGGGGTAGAGGCTTCCTCTGTAGACAGGGCAGCATGGCTCCCTGGAGGGCTTGGTAAAGGCACCCACTCCAGGCGCCCATGCAGATGGCCAAACCAGTGTCCAGGAAACGGGTCCAAGGACTCTATTTTAAATAAGCCTCCTCTGTGGGTCTTAAAATCAAGCAAATCTGGGAAACATTGTTTTAGAATAATAACCTGTTAGGAGCAGTTTCTGTGGGTGCAACGTGGGCGATTTTGGGTCTGGCTGTCCACCTTCCCATGGGAGAGGTGCCTTGAGGGCGCCTGCCCAGGCCCCCACCCTAGCATGAGGAAAGAGCACGTGCTTACTCGCACCCATGGGACGTGAGCAGAAGTGCTGTGGGAAGCCCTGGGCAATGTGGTTAGGGGTGGGTGCGCCTTCTCCCCTACACCCCTTCCCACCGTGATGCCTTCTGATGATGGTGGCCCTACAAGATATCAGGAATGGGCTCCTGACTCCCCACTTGGAGGGGACCTGCCTGCCCATCAGGAACACCTGTTTTAGACTTTATCTGCAGGAGAACCAAACTTCTATCATGTGAAGCACTGTGATTTTGGTTTATTTGTTTCAGATAAACCAACTAAAGTGGTACAGCTCTACAGCCCTCTCAGCCTCCCTACCAAAGGGCTCCTAGAAATTCCTACACTCAGTAGCTGGGCTGGAATGGACTTCCTGGACTCCCCACCCTGACGCCCCCAGCTCCCCCGCCCCAACACACAAAGCAGAAGGTTGGAATCACCTGAAGATGCTAGAGCCTGACCACCCAGCAGGCTCCTGGCAGCCTCTCAGCCTGGATGTCAGAAGGCATCTTCTGTGCAGAGGGCACAGCTGTGGCCCGCTGGTCAGGGCTGGGGCTGCAGGGCCCAGGAGCCCCACCTGTAGCTGTACAGCCTAGGGCGGCCTTGAAAACAGGCCTTCTGTGAGCCTCAGGTACTTCCGTTGCCTCTGCCTCTCACTTTACAGACCTACTTTTCCCTGTTGGAAACCTGGCCTCACCCAGTGAGAGGGGGAGTGATGCGGTGACTTGCCCTCTGGTGGCAAATGTCAGGAACAGCAAATACTTTTCAAAATAAACCTGCAACCTTCCCCCCCCCCCCCCCGCCTTTGAAAAAACTCTCTTCTGTCTTTTAACCTGGAAACATATAGGCATCATCTCAAACTAGCCTGGACAAAGGATAACCGAAGCAGCAACCAATTTTCAGTACTTATTTTCCAAAAAAGAGTGGAGACCTCTGGTTTCTGTTTGGGATGTAAAAAGCCGAAGGAGCAATGTCCCACCAGTATAATAACAACAAGCTAGACAAACTGCAGATTCACAACTTTCCTTTAACCCGTCTGAGAGCTGAAGTCACAGGCAACTGGCTAGCCACAGGTGGAAAGACAGGTGCCTTTGAGGAGGGATGGACATGAGCTTAATTGGGCCCCACTAAGCTGGACCCCACTAAGAAGAATTCAGCCAAAATTGTTAACAAGTTGGTAAAGGAAGGGTGTCGCCTAGTGAAAGAATACAGAACCTTGGGGGCCACAGACATAAGGGAAATTCACAAGCACTTGCAGGCCCCTCTCCATGGGACCTGACCTGGTGCTCACAAAAAGACTGGCCAGAATTCTGAGAAAGTGTCCTTCACGGACCTTTCCCATCTACTAAGGAAGGAACTGCAGAGAGCAGGGCAACACACGCTGTTGGTCTTAGGGCACTGGGCCTTTCCAGTCACTCCCTCCCCCCAGATCCAGGGACACAGCACCCACCTAAGATAGAGGCTTAATCAGAACAACAGAAACATTACCCTTCTGGGCTCTGCCTCCTGCATCCAGGCTAACAAGCTGTGAGTAATAGCAATCTACTGCTAGAAAAGGGGCAAGAATATGGAGAGAGACCCTCACCAAGGTGAGGCTCAGCACAAAGGTATAGCAGACCATGAGAAATACCAGCCCCACCGTAAACACAAGATATAACTAGAAGAATTTGAAGGCTGGATAACCAGGGCAGCATCAGGTCCTGACTAGGCTGATCCGAACCCCATGCAGCAAAAGGGAAGGAATCAAAACGATATGCCTTAGTCTTTATTGCTCTGCTCAAGATGGCTAGCTTTCAACAAAACATTTTTGGCATAAGAAAAGACAGGAGAAAACCAACACATTGACAAGAGACAAGACAGGTGACAGAACAAGACAGATACGACACAGGTATCGAAACTATAAGACGTGACTTAAAATAACTCATTGGGGACTTCCCTGGTGGTCCAGTGGTTAAGACTTTGCCTTCCAATGCAGGGGGTGCGGATTTGATCCCTGGTCAGAGAGCTGAGATCCCACATGCCTCGTGGCCAAAAAACCAAAACATAAAATAGAAGCAATATTGTAACAAATTTAATACAGATTAAAAAAAAAACAACTGATTAATAAGTTGAAGACTCTAATAGAAAAAGTAGATACCATGCAGAATTTGATGGTTAATTTCAGCAGAGAGTAAGAAAGAGTCAAAGCGAAATGCTAGAAATAAAAAAACACAATAATAGAAGTAAAGAATGACTTTGAGGGGCTGATCAGTAGACTTTACACACCTGAGGAAAGAATCTGTGAACAGTAAGATAGGTCAATAGACATTAACCAGATTGAAACAGAAAGAGAAAAAAGGGGGGAGGGTTGCAGAACAGAATACCCAAGATGGGCGGGGCAGTATCAGATAGCACCAGATCTGTGTAAGTGTAATCCCAGAAGGAAAAGAGAGACAGAAAAAACAGAAGAGATATTTAAATAAATAATGGCTGACATTATTTATCTAAATATTTCCAAAATTAATGACAAACTCTACCACAGATCAAAGAGGCTAAGAAAAAAATAAGCAGGAAAAACAACAGCAACAAATCTGTATACATAGTATATTCAAACTGCTAAAAACCAAAGACAAAGAGAAAATCTTTAAGGCAGCAGAGGAAAAAGACACATTACATACAGAGAAACAATTCTAAGGATCACAGCAGACCTCTCATGATAAAACAGGTAAGACAGAAGACAATGGAGTGATATCTTTAAAGTGCTGGATGAAAAAACCCTGCTAATCCAGAACTCTATACACAGCAAAAATATTTCTGAAGCATGAAGGAGAACTTTCTCAGACAAAAATGAGAAAACTCATCCTCTGTACACCTGCACTAAGAAATGTTAAATGAAATTCTTTAAGGGGAAAAATATGTTCCCAGTAGAAACTTGGATTTACACAAAGAAATGAAAAGTGATGGAAATAGAATAAATGAATTTGAAAATAAAATTCAGTTTTCTTCCTTTTAATTACTCTAAGAACTAAGGCAAAGAGAGCAGTAGTGTATTACGTGTTTACAACACAGGTAAAGAGCTTGATAATAATAGCCCAGAGGATGGGAGGGAGGGGTTGGGAATACATTGTCATGAGATCTTTATACAACACATGAAGTAGAATGTTACTTGAAAACAGAGTCTCAGTAATTAAAGATGTTCACTGTAAACCCTAGGGAAATCACTAATAATTAAAAATACAGGTATAATAGTAAATCAACAGTGGAGATAAATGGAACCATTAAGAAGCTCAATTAACACCAATGAAGGAAGCGAAAGATCCTTTAAAAACTAAAAATAGAACTATTGGGTTAGCCAAAACGTTCGTTTGGGTTTTTCCATAAGATGTTTGGAAAAACCCAAACGAACTTTTTGGCCAACCCAATACCATATGATCCAGCAATCCCACTCCTGGGCATATATCCAGAGAAAACCATAATTCAAAAAGACACATGCACCCCAATGTTCATAGCAGCACTATTTGCAATAGCCAGGACATGGAAGCAACCAAAATGTCTATCAACAGAGAAATGGATAAAGAAGATGTGGTACATATATACAATGGAATATTACTCAGCCATAAAAAAGAACTAAATAATGCCATTTGCAGCAATATGATGGACCTAGAGATTGTCATACTGAGTGAAGTAAGTCAGACAGAGAAAGACAAATACCATATGATATCACTTATATGTGAAATCTAAAAAAAGGGTACAAATGAACTTATGTACAGAACAGAAATAGAGTTACAGATGTAGAAAACAAATCTATGGTTACCAAGGGGTAAGGGCAGGGGAGGGATAAATTGGGAGATTGGGATTGACATATACACACAACTATATATAAAATAGATAACTAATAAGGACCTACTGTACAGCATAGGGAACTCTACTCAATACTCTGTAATGGCTTATATGGGAAAAGAAACTAAAAAAGAGTGGATATATGTATATGTATAACTGATTCACTTTGCTGTACACCTGAACCTAACACAACATTGTAAGTCAACTATACTCTAATAAAAATTAAATAAAAAAGTAAGAAAAAGGAGACAGGGAAAGAAAAAAAGAACAAAAAACAGATGGAACAAATAGAAAAAAGCTAGCATTAAATGTAAATAGTTAAAATGTACCAATTAATAAATGACATTGTCAGATTGGATATAAAAGCAAAACTCAAGTATATACTGACTGTAAGAAATCCATTTTAAATATGAAGACATACAAAAGTTAAAAGATAACTAATAAAAAAAAATGGAGTGACTCCAGTGCAAGGCCTGTTACCAAAGATATAGAAGAACATTACAATTCTCCATGAAGCTATCACAATCCTACATGTGTGCATGGGCTTCAGAGTACATGAAGCAAATACTAACAAAAATGAAAGGAGAAAGACACATTCATTATGGTTGGAGACTGCCACTTTTCCCTTAGGAAACGACAGAACAATTAGACAGAAAATCAGCAAAGATATAGAAGACTGAACTATGTCATCAGAGACCTTGAATTAATGGACATTTATGGAACCCAATTACAGCAGAACACGCATTCTTTTCAAGACCCCATGGAATATTCACCAAGGTGGAACATATTCTTAGCCAACCTTCACAGATTTAAAAGAATAGAAATCATAAAAAGTTTGTTCTCAGACCATAACTAAATAAAACTATGTACCCATAACTAAGAAAGATATTTGGAGAATCCTCAACTAGTTGCAATTTAAACAGTGGGCTTCTAAATAATCCTATCGGTCCCTAATCCCTGTCCACCACTGTGATGGTTACTGTTATGTATCAACTTGCCTGGGCTAGGGGATGTCCAGAGAGCTGGTACACGTAATGTCTGGGTGTGTCTGGGAGGTGGTCCTGGAAGAGATTAGCATTTGAGTTGATGGACTGGGTACAGAAAACTGGGCACAGCCCGCCCTCACCAACATGGGCAGGCATCATCCATTCCATGGAGGGCTCGAATAGCACAAAAGAGCCAAGGAAGGAGGAATTTGCTCTGTTTGTTTGAGCTGGGACATTGATCTTCTCCTGCTCTCAGACATCGGTGCTACTGGTTCTTGGGCGTTTGGACTCAGACTGAATTACACCACTGGCTTTCCTGGTTCTTCAGCTCGCAGTCGGCAGATGGTAGAACTTGGCCTCCATAATTATGTGAACAAATTCCTATAATAAATCTCTTATATATATATCTATATGTATCCCATAGGTTCTGTTTCTCTGGAGATCCCTGACTAACAGAACCACTAATCTGTTTTCCATCTCTATAATTTTGTCATTTCAAGAATGCTGTAGATCTAGAATCATACAGAATGCAGTCTTTGGGGATTAGTTTTTTTCCCTTCAGCATAATTCCCTTGAGATCCACCCAAGTAATTGCATGAGTCATAGTCATTCATTTTTATTGCTGAGTAGGATTCTGTGGTATAGACAGTATGTTGAACCGTGCACCCGGGAAAGACATTTGGGTTGTTTCCAGTTTTCGGATATTACAAATAAAGCAGCTATAAACATTTGTGTACAGGCTTTTGTGTGAACATAACTTTTCATTTTTCTGGGATAAATGCCCAGTATTACAATTGCTAGGTTATATGGTAAGTGATGTTTACTTTTATAAGAAGGTGCCAAACTGTTTTCCAGAGTGACTGAACCATTTTTACATTCTCACCAGCAATATAGGAGCAATCTGGTTATTCTACATCCTCTCCAGCATTTGGTGTTGTCAATTTTTAAGATTTTAGTCATTCTGGCAGGTGTGTAGTGACGTCTTACAGTGGTTCTAATGTTGACCATCTTTTCATGTGCTTATTTGCCATCTGTATCTCCTCTTTGGTAAAATGTCTGTTCGTGTCTTTTCCCATTTTTTATTTGGATGGTTTGGAGATTTTTTTTTGCTATTGAGTTTTGAGGGTTCTTTGTATATTTTAGATATAAGTCCTTTGTTGATATGTGGTTTTCAAATATTTTCTCCCAGTCTATAACTTGTCTTTCCTTCTTTCTTCCTTCCCTCCCTTCCTGTCCCCCCCTCTCTTTTTCTCTTTCTCTCTTTGCAGAGCAGAGGTCCAACTTATTAATTTCTTCTTTTTTTTTGGATCATTCCAATCCCAAAAGACTGCATTCTCTGTATGATTCCAGTTATGCAGCATGCTGGAAATGAAAAAATTCTAGAGATGAAGAACAGATTAGTGGTTCTATTAGTCAGGGATCTCCAGAAACACAGAACAAACAGGACACATATATAAGAACTCTTGGGGCTTCCCTGGTGGTACAGTGGTTGAGAATCTGCCTGACAATGCAGGGGACACAGGTTCAATCCCTGGTCCAGGAAGACTCCACATGCCACGGAGCAACTAAGCCCGTGTGCCACAACTACTGAGCCTGTGCTCTAGAGCCTGCGAGCCACAACTACTGAGACTGCGTGCCACAGCTACTGAAGCCTGCACGCCTAGAGCCTGTGCTCCTCAACAAGAGAAGCCATCGCAATGAGAAGCCCGCACACTGCAATGAAGAGTAGCCCCCGTTCGCCGCAACTAGAGAAAGCCCGTGCGCAGCAACGAAGACCCAACGCAGCCAAAAATAAATGAATAAAAAAAATAAATTTATATTAAAAAAAACAACTCTTCACCTACCTCTAGGTCCATAGTTGTGCATTTTACATTTACTTTATGGTTAATTTTGAGTTAATTTTTGTATAAATGAGGCTTGGGTTTAAGTTTTTTTGTTTTGCTTATGGATGTCCAATCACTTCATCACCATTTGTTTGAAAAGACTATCCATCCTCTATTGAATTTATTTTGTTTCTCTGTCAAAATCATATTTTGTGGGGTTATTCCTGGGTTTCATATTCTGTTTCATTGATCTCTGTGTCTAACTCTCTGTCAATACCAGGTACTGTGTCAGGAGCTCTATATTCATTACTTACAAGTCTTACACCAGCTACAGGATTTTTGCTCCAGTTTTACAGAAGAGGAAGTGAAACTCTGGTACATAAGTGACTCCAAGCCAAAGCTGGAGCTGTGATTGAAAAGCAGGTCTGCCTTACTCCACAATGTGTACTTTGTCTTCCACTACTGTGTCACCCTGCCTTTTTTTGAATTATCTGAAATTGGTAGATCGTGAACATCTAATCTCGTTCATTCATTCATTTATTCATTCAACATTTAATTGCCTCCCAGGTGTCTTGGTGCTGGAGACACAAAGATGAGAAAGACAGGACATCTAGCTTCAAGACATCCAGGATCTGGCCAGTGAAGAACAGGAGCCTCTGAAAGGTGGTCCTTGTCATCCTTCTCCTCTCCCTGCTCCCACCCCCACGGCGGCCTTGGCTGTGGCTCACCAGTGCCTGAGAACAACCTCCAGTGGGCCTGACGTAGAGTCCCTGGCTGGGCGAGAACCTTGCATCCTTGTGCCTCTGGGAAAAGTCAGACTTGCTTTATGAGGATTTGCTTCATGAGACCTCGAGGTGCAAAGCAATGGCAGCCCTGTCCCCTCCACAAACGCAAGGAAAGTGGTGAGTTCCTGCTTGATGAGCTGCCCATGGCCTCATGCTCCAGACCACCCACTAGGCTCTGATCAGGCTGCTTTCTTTCCCACAGACCCTTTCCCCAGAAAAACGTCCCCAGAGACAGTTCTCTGAGTGGACTTAGGTTATCAGGAAGCCGGCCATTTCTTCTGGATACATGTCCTCTCATGCATCAGACGCAGCCCTGGGGGACGGTGTTGAGGGGGGCTTCTCGGAGAGCAGAAGCAGGCTGTCACGCTGGCTGACCAAGAGGTTCCCTCCCCATGTCCAGGGGGCAGGACAGGTGCCTGGGGCTTTTGTTTCCCTTCTCTTCTGCAGGAGGATTGATGAAGGCCATGTCCTGTTCTGACACCACCCATCAGAAGCCTGCAGGTCCACAGGGAGCCTGGGGCAGCCTGAGGGAGAGACGGCACTTCATGTGGAGATGGGGGCTGGGCTGATTCAGGAGTGGGGGAGATGGCGGCTGGGGGTGCTCCTGGGGCCACTCTTTCTGTGGCTTAGACACCTTGGGGAGGCCTGGGGGAGCCTGTGTCTGTGCCTCCTGCTCCCTCATCGCTCCAGGCCCCAATTTCCTAGTGAAAGACCCTTGGCCAGTTCTTTCCGTGTAGCCGAGTGCAGCTGGCATCCCTCTGGAACTGAGTCTCAGGCTCCAGAGCTGACGGTCCTTGGGGTGACGCAGGTGTTGGTGGACAACCGGACTCTTGGGCATTTGATCAGCGAGACCCAGCTCTCTGAATTCGCGTCCCCCTGCAAGCCCAGGACAGAGCTCACAGCCTTGAAGTTCCACACATGGCTCCTGGTCACATAGGGGCCCTTTGAGATATTCTTGGGTCAAGAACCAACAATGTCAAAGATGACACCCCTCGTCTGGTCCCCAGGCCCTGGGGTGCATGGTCTGAGCTAAAAGTTTGGATGCCCCCAGAGACTCCTTCTCTTCTCCAACAGTGAGGGGCCTTTGCGGGTGTGGCCCACGCCTCCAGGGGCCACACTTGAGGCTACAGCAGGAGCAGCAAAGGAATGGGGCCAGCGGTCCAGCAAGGCTGCCTGCAGACCACGCGGGGAGGCAAGTTGGCTCTGCACGCCCACGCCGAGTGTGTCTTTTAGTGGCAAACTGCAAGCCTAGAAAGTGGCTGAAGAGGAAGGAGGCTGATTGCAAAGACAATGCACGGAATTTGCATTTTTTAGGCACTTTCTGGTTTCTACAAGCCTTCTTGCTACCATGAGCTCATCTGATTCTTATAATGTCCAGTAACAGGTGGGTTGGTACGTAATTCCTCCATTATTGTATTCAGACAGGTCCACAGATGGGCCAGTTTGATTAGAATATGATAAAGAAGTGATTTTTAAGTAAAAATCACTTTATTTTAGATAGCTATATTAACAAAATTATAAAATCCATTTAAATGGAATATTTAATAATATTCATAGCCCGTTAATTTCTACTTAATAGGAGATAGGTGCTGTTTATTATAAATCAATCTTGTAAGAAAAAGCACAGTTTGTCGTCAAATAGACTGGAAATGAAATGTCACATTATATATGGTTCGGGAAATCATAAAATATAGATTGGCATTTAATTTAACTATGAGCTGTGCATAAAATACAGATTGAAGACAGAGTTCATGTCCTGTAGTGTGGGGTTATTCTGTTTGGCTCCACAAAATTCCCAAATTGCTCAGTTTTGTAAACGTGGGGTGTTGTTTCTAAGTGGCAAGAGATAAAGTTTCAGGCTGCTCTTGCAAAAACTTTTTTTTTTTTTTTTCAAATATCACATTTTGGGTGTGTTGAGTCTGCTTCCAGTAAATAAACTACAAACTCTGGTGTGATCATCCGTGGATGTCGGTCTCAGCCTCCAGAGCTGACTGACAGCTGCGTGGGCATCACTATCCAAGCCCCTTGTTCACATCAGCATCCCTTCCTCCGTCTGTGACCAGTTGGCTCTTTAGAGGCTGCAGAACGCGGCTCTCTGGGTCACCTGAGCGGGAACCCCTAGGGAAGGCACAGGGACACCGTGAGGGCACCCTGACCCCCATGTGGCCCCTGGATGTGCCCCAGAGGCTCTCAGGCTGTTTGCATTTAGGAGGAAAAACTATTGAAATAATTACCTTATATATATATGTATATATATATATTTTAAAAGAATAGAAACAGATGGTATTAACATCTCCCAGGAAGCGAGGCACCCCTCCCCCACCTTCTCCCATCCTGAAGGTCCCTGAGTCACCAGGTGTGAGTTGCCGTTATATCCCAAGCAAACTTTGGCTTGGGTACCACTTCCCGGACCTTGTCTCTGAGAGATGCCTGTTCCCTGGTTATCACCCTCTTTGGCCAAGTCTCCTTTTTGGAAGTCGCACCATCCACCCTACTAACCTGCCCTAGTGACCCTTCACCGGCTGTGACCATTCCCTGAGGATGGCCCTCCTTCCTCAGTGTCCTCCTCTGTCAAGTGGGCACAGAACATGCAGAGGGTCAAGTGTTGCCCTTGGAAAGGACCTAGACCAGGCCTGCACACAGGAAGTGCCTGCAAGTACTGGCGTGATGGTGGGGTGCAGACTCAGCCCAGGTCTGAGTTTTGCAGAGCCATCTGAGGACGTGGCACAGGGAGGCCACGGGCACTGTGCTGTGGGCATGGGAGGATCCTTCCTGCAAGCTGCAGAACTAGGGTCCAGGTGTTCTGGGGGCAAAGGACTAACATCCTCCCCGTGGAGAAAGCAGGGGACCATCAATCACCTGTGGAAGTTACCACGAAAATAAGGGTAACTGTTATTTACAAAAAGTCCCAAAATGCACTGGCAAAGCCTTGCCCACTCAGCTTGCCCACACCTGACGAATCCCTCCAGCCCCAGCCTGCCCACTGCAAGCAAGCCCTGCTTTCTCCCTACGGGCACCCCAGCCTGCAGGACACAGCGGGGCTCCTCCTAGAAGCTGGCCAACCTCAGCAGCGGTGGGTGAGGGGTGGCGGGGGAGGCAGAAAGAGCTGTAAGGGAGCAGTGGGTTCCTTCCCAACATAGTTTCAACACAGGGAAGGATGAGAGGTTTAAAGGACACCTTATGGAATTTTTAAGCCGCCAGGAGCTTGGACACATTCAGATGAGACGCACTGGGCCAAGCAGAAGGAAGGGAGTGGCGGGAAGAAGGCAGTCCCATGTCACATCCTACAACACATTTTGTCTCGTTCTGAGGCTCCCAGAACATCGGTCCTCAGAGGCAAGAACAAGACAGCTGTTCTCTCTGGGCCTGTGATGACTGTACTGTCAGCCTCCAACCCAGGGTGCTGGGAGGTCCGGGGTGGGGGGTGCCCTCCACAAGGTGTCCTTTGCTTGGGGTAGGGCGATGGCTGTGTTTGGCAGTGGGGGACCAGCAGATGCCCTGGACCCTGATGCTCTGTGTCCCACACCCCTGCCTCCTCCCCAGGCTCCGAGACCATAGGCCTGGTGGCTCCGTCCTGGTGGCTCGTCCCCTCCCTGTGGAGGGGAGACCACAGGCCTGGTGGCTCGGTCCTGAGCCTGGGCCCAGCTGTGTTCTGAGAGTCTCTTATCTTGGCTTCAGAGAATGATGCCCGGTTCCATCCTAGAAACTGGAGTTACTGTACTTTCTTAGTCCCTCTCCTAGCTGAGCTGAGGGCACAGGCTGGGACTCTGTTTTCTTGTCTGCTGCACTGAAGGAGGGCTGCAGGCAAGAGAACCGATGGGGCCAGCAGGTGCATGACAAAGAGCCCCACATTCCCCCGGCCCTCCTTCCTAAGGCCTCCAGTCTGAGGACACCAGTCCCTGAGTTTGGGGCACCTGGTAGCGGAACTTGTTATGGCCACTTATGAGCTGTCTCTGGGGCCCAGCTCACCTGGTGAGGCTCAGCTCCGCTCAGACCCATGCCTGAGGCCTGGCTGACCCCGGGAAGGAAGGAATTCAACTCCAAGCTCTTAACATGCCAGGTGTGGGCTGTCCGGTACTGTCACTGTCACAAGTGTGCTGTCACAGTGCATACTTGTTGAATGAACCTCCCCGTGGCTCAGGCCCATGCGGGTGTACACAAGAGAGCTGGAGCCCGCCCACAGCCTGTCCCCTGGACCACGGGCCAGCTGCTCATCCCCAGACCCAGACCTTGCTCTCAGAGTAGCGGGCGCCCACAGCAGGCTTTGGGGGCTCTCGACCATGCATACAGTGGTCTTGCTGTTTGTTCTGCTGGACCTCCCAGTGGGACCACCCCTTCCCCTGGACAGGAGTTGTGAGACTACCACGTTCCAAACATCTGCTGGGACCTGGATCTACAGAGCTTGCAGAATATTACTTTGTAAAATATCCACCACCAGCTACAACAGGTCCCAGGACCCCCACGCATGAGCTGCTGAGGGGTGGGGCGCTCACACAATCCGACCAGGCCCCTGATGGATCTGAACACAGCATCTGCTGGTCAAGAAGGTGACAATGATGAACTGAGCCAGAAATAATGAGAAACACGGCAGTTTCTCATTCATTCCCATGGGCTTGAATAACCTGGTATTCTCATTCTGTCTGAATTGGTTTGCTCGGGCGGCCATAACAGTGGAACACACAGAGTGAGGGGCTTAAACAGCAGACATTTATTCTCTCACAGTCTGGAGGCTGGAAGTCCAAGGACAAGGTGTCAGCAGAGTTGTTTCTTTTTGAGGCCTCTCTCCTTGGCTTGCAGGTGACTGTCTTCTCTGTGTCCTCCTGCAATCTCCTCTCCGTGTGTGTCTGTGTCCTAACCTCCTCTTCTTATAAGACCACCAGTCACAGTGGATGAGGGTCCACCCTAATCAACTCATTGTATTTTAATTACTCCTCAGAAGACCCCATCTCCAAATACATTCGCAGCCTCAGGCCTGGGGGTTAGCTCTTCAACACATGAATTCAGCCCTTACCAACACCTCTCCCTTCATGACAAGCCGGGGTACCGGAACTCGGAGAAAGGTCCCGTCACTAGTTCACCGAGGAAACGCAGGATCTCGCCTGATACTTTCCTGCTGTTTATGTTTCCAAGGTCGTGGACCTGAGCTTCCTGCAGAGCTGATGAGGGAGGCTTTCCCTGAGCGTCATTATGAATTCATGGACCGAAGCAACTTCATCACGTTTCTACTTCTTCCAGTGATGACCCTCACTGTCCCTCTTGTCCTGTGGGAGCCTCGTCCATCAGCCCAAAAGCCCTTCTGACACTACCCTCGCGGTCTTTGAAGATGCCTTGTTTCTTCCAGGACAAGATGCGATAGGATCTTTGTGTATACTTCCTGCCCCAGATCTGGCCATGCTCTTAGACACCGGAGTCTGGGGGCAAACAGGACCTGCTTGCAGCAGGGGTTGGCGGCAGGGGCTTGCCTGGAACAGAAGGTGAGGAGGCTGCAGGTGGGGTGGAGGGGCCTGGTCATCTCCAACATTCCTGAAATGCCCCACCTGCCCCGGGGGGCCTACCTGCCCCACAATGTTGAGAGTGTGGTGTGGGTGACAACCAGCCCTCTTCCTGTCTGAGCCATGTCGAGTTGGGTTTTGGTGACCTGCGGTCGAAGGGGCTCTAACCTGCAACCAGGAAGCCCTGTGAACGGATGGAAGCCCCGCACGGCAGGGAAGGGCAGGAAGGAAGAGGATGGTTTCCCACTACCTTTCCTCTCACTGAGCATCCTTGGTCCTCGTAGGCAAGGATGCTATGGGGGTGGTGACCTTAGTGCCTGTAAAGAGCTTCCTGGGAGGCTCCCTGGGGGCAGAGTGCAACGCAGCTTGAAGGCACAGAGCTGGAGACTTTCTGGAAGGCGGAGTGAAAAGCCCCGGGCCAGGCCAAGGTCTCAGTTCAGCAGGGTCAGAAAGCTCCTGCCCGCTTTGGGGTGGGGGGGTCCTGGCACAGAACCAGGGCTCTAGGACAGAAAGCCTCTGAGCATGAAGCTTCCTGGTGGCATTTAGATGTGGGGGGGGGGGGCACAGTAACGTGCCATCAAGTCAGCCGCGCGGCGCCAGGTCTGTCTCTCAGCAGGACCGCCCCAACCCCGGCTCTTCCTGCTGTGGGGGCGTGGCCACGGCCAGGACGGCATGGCGCATGCGCCACCCTCACCCGGGCAGCCCGGAACCTGACGTCCACGGATGGTCCACGGCGGCGCTGGGAGCAAGGCTATTTCTCTCTCTGCGTTGAAAGAGAATGGATTTTCTCCTAAGGAGCACAGCACTGACAGCCTCACGCACCACCGCTTTTTAGGGGATTGAGAGCCTGACAGCCAACGTGGTTTATTTCCAGATGAGGACCCAAGTTGGTAAAGAACTCATTTTTGCACTTTTGCCCTTCCCCAGATGAGTGGTCATTGCTGGTGAAATAAAGAGGAGAGTCCAGATGGAACTGCCTGGAAACATCACATCCCCTCCCTGATTCAGAGCTGGCTCACTGAACCTTCACCCACCACCTCACCCCCTTTTTCCTCCACTGCACTCGCTTCTCAGGCTGCTCTGCAGCCGGGAAACTGCAAGTATGGAGCTCAGCCTTAGTAAGATGCTAGCACGAGTCCTGAGGGGAGGTGTTCTTCCTAACTGAAATGACAAAGTTTCAAGAAGAGAGGCATTTGGTCCAGCCTGGAATATGGATGTGATGCCTGGAGCTGCAGCACCTATTCTATGACCATAAGGCTGAAACCACACGATAAGGATGGTGGAGCAGGGAGAGGCTGGAGCCTGAGTCCCTGAGAATGTCTAGAGCTGATGCACCAGCCCTGGACCACCTACCTCAGGACTCCCTGTCAGAGAAGCAGCAGCAGCAGCCATTTTCTCCTTTGAGCCCCTTGCAGCCCAATGCTATTCTGAACTATCTTCTTTTGGGGGCTAATATCATGGCCTTCTGTGGTTGCTTCCATTCTCTTGGCATCATGAAGGCTGAGAAGAGAGTCTGAGTCTGTTCCCTGAGCAGGTTCCTGACGTCTTCTCAGCTTCTCCCCACCATCCTCAAACACTGGGTAACAATGGCAGAATTGCTAGGATCTGGTATTTGCAGAAAGCCCCCGACAGCCTCTACCGTCGGGCTAGAAGGTAGGACAGTGCCCCACAGGAACCCTGGGATAGGCTTCCTCTGGTGATGGGCTCCCCGGACAATGTCTGCTCTGTTCCTCCTGCCCATGGCAGGTCCTTTCAGGGAGATGCTGTGCACTAATGGTGGCCAGGAAGGGAGCCAGTCAAGGCCTTTAGGTTTATCTTTGAAGCAACATTTAAGGATCAGGGGACAGGCCTGGCTTTGGGACAGGCAATGTCATTCCCAGGGGTGACTGAGGACTTCAATGTGTGGAAGTGACCGTGGTGGTCACTTCATAATTAAGTGGTGATGTCCTTAAATGTGTCAAATGAAAAGAGACCAAATGGGAGAGTGGGCGGAAAGGAAGAGAAAGGGCAGAGGACAGGGGAGGGGGGAGGGAATGAGGGTGAGGAAAGGGAGGAGAAAGCATTCATTTCCAGGGAGATGGGTGTTATTGTACCGGCAACAGATAAGGGGACAGGCTGGGAGGGCACATGGCGCCCCTCAGGCCACGCAGTGAGGACACGGCAGCACCCAGGCCCAATGCCGTCGTGCTCCTATGACATGTGTTTGCTGGGCCACACCAGCAACATGCCAGCCACCCACCAGCAACATCCCTGCATCAGCCCAGCACTTCTGCTCAGGTCCATCTGTCTGTTCTTCCCAATTAGAATAATCGCTCCCCTGCTGAATGGAGCTCGTGCCTGCTCGGGAAACATCCTGCCTTGTATAGTATGTGGCTTGATGGGGTTGCCTGTCTCCCCTACAAGGTGGTAAGGGCCCCAAGGCAAGGCCACTGTCATCTTTGGGTCCCCAAACCTGGATGCAACAGGTGCTTCACTGAATGGGCCCTCGGCCCCCCAAACAATACTGCATGCAGGACCACTGGACTTCAGGCTAGTGGGAGGAGCAGGAAGCAGGGTTGCACCTACCAGCACCCACCAGCTCAGTGAGGGTGGCACAGGGGATGTGTCGGTAGCAATACTTAAAGCCTCAAAGTCTGCAGAGCATTTGTATTCTTTCCCAATGTGTGAGGGCCTGACATGTAGCACAGAGGTTACCCAGCCAGTGGGAGCCGCTTACATGTGCTTTGCTTCTGCTTGTGCAATGGTCCTGAGGACTGAACGGGTCAATGTGCAGCCCTGCACATTGGTCACGTGAGGGCCGTGGAGGCAGAGACCACACTGCTATTAGGAGCAAGCCAGCAGGCGGAGCTGCAGGAGCCCACGACACAGCCGCTCAGAACCCACACTGGCACCAGAATCCACTTACGGGAAAAACAAGTCTTTAGAGGTGAAACCACCTGCAACGCTCCCTTGCTAAGCGGTAGCCCCTCCACATTTGTCCTTTTATTGAAGAGCACCTTCATATTGGCCTTGAAAGCATCCATAAGCAGTATCTGGAAGGCCTGAAAGAAAGCTCAGTGCCTCTGTGAGGAGGGAGCCAGGCTCTGAAGGCCCTGCTTAGCAACTGGAGATGCCAGCCCTGGGACTTTGATCTTTCCCTGACCACAGAGTCTCTGGGAGACTGGATGAGAGGGCCCGCACCTGGCCTGGATCCCTGGTCCTGAGAAGGACCCTCTTTTTTTAAAATTTCTAAATGAAACACAGCCAATTTTATTCAAATTCTCCAAAATTTATACTCGATATGTTAATTGTTTCTAAAATGTTTCACCTTTATATAATGGTTTTATTATTTCACCTTTCTTTTATAGTTTTTTTCATTTTTTTCTGTACGGTTCTTCTATAGAAGCCAAAGTCCTGAGCTGCCCAGTTAGGAGTCTCTGACCTACTATCCTGATTAAGTTTCTTCTCAATATTCATGGCCAACATCTGGCTTCTAAATGAAAGGCTTTTGGTCTTTTCAATCACTTGCTGATAGGGTGAGGCTGCAGAGAAAGGGCCCTCCTGTCTCCCAAGAGCTGCGGTGAGCTTTGAGAAGAGCTGGAAGCCGTGAGGGAGGTGCCAGCTCTCACTGGCCAAAACGCAGAGAGACAACAGAAAAGGCAAATGGCACCAGGCCTTAATGATGAAATAATGTCTTCCTATGGCTAAAGTGAGATGTCAGTAAATAGCACAGGAAAAGGACGTGATGGTCCCCTTACAGCCAGTTGCAGCCCTGCTCCCTCTCCTTCTGGACTCACATCACCACAGGATGAGCCACCAAGGATTTCCTGGGACCACATCCTATGGCAGGGACCCTGAAACTGGTCAGTCTTTCCTTCTTTTAGTATCCTGGGAGTTCTCTGTCTAACCAGACACAGAAGTGGAAAAGGAAGAGTTTCCCTTTCTTTGCTCAGTTAGTCACACACCCATCAGCAGTTAACATTCCAACAAAATCCTGCCATTTCCACAGCAGACACATAATGCATTGACTGAAGACAGGCCCCACATGAGTCTGTGTGACTGGTGGTTGGAGTTGTGCAGTGCGCAGCCTGTGGGCCCAGCCCGGCAAGCCTCTCTGCAGCACTGAAATGGCTCCTGGCAGGAAACTCCCATGTAATGATTTGAATGGAAAATCCATCTTTTGATTCAAAAGCTTACTTTAGAGCAGAGGCTGGCAAACATTTTCCGTAAAGCGCTCATTAGTAAATATTTTAGTCTTTGCAGGCCACACAGCCTCTGGGGCTGTTTCTCAACTCTGCTGTTAGGGCACAAAAGCAGTAGCCACAGACAATATGTCTTTGAACAAGTGTGGCTGTGTTCCGATAAAACTTTATTTACAAACAGGCAGTGGGCTGTAATTTGCTGACTCTCTGCACTAGAGGGGCTTTTATTTTACTATTTATTTATTTATTAAGTGTAAATTTATTACTAGTCCAGAGTTTTAATATTTTGATCGTCTGGTTGGTCTAACAAAGTAGACGGGCATTTAAAAATTACATCTGAGATTAATTACATCCATATAATATATGCGTACATGTGAAAGGGAACCACAGTGAAAGTTATTTAAGGGTGGCTTGATTATTAATTTGCTTCATATTTTAAATTAAAAGTTGTCTGTGGCATTATTTTCTTTTTTTAAAAACTGAAGTATAATTGATTTACAATGTTGTGTTAGTTTCAGGTGTACAAGCAAAGTGATTCAGTTATACATATATATGTATATATTCTTTTTCAGATTCTTTTTCCTTAGAGGTTATTAGAAAATATTGAGTATAGTGCTATACAGTAGTTCCTTGTTATTCATCTATTTTATATATAATAGTGTGTATATGTTAATCCCAAACTCCTAATTTTTCCCTCCTCCCCTTTCCCCTTTGGTGACCATAAGTTTGTTTTCTGTCTGTGAGTCTGTTTCTGTTTTGTGAATAAGTTCATTTGTATCATTTTTTTTTAGATTCCACATATAAGTGATATCATATGATATTTGTCTTTGTCTGACTTCACTTAGTATAATAATCTAAGTTTCTTAGTATGATAATCTTTGATAACGATAATCTAAGTCCATTCCATCCATGATGCTGCAAATGGCATTATTTTCAATGATATTTTTTTGCATGCATATGGTAGTTTTAGGCAAAACCTATCATTGCTGAGTGCGCTTCCCAGGGAGGGCTCCATATTCCGCCTCCTGCCCCTCCCGGCCCACCCCTTCCCCACCTTGCACTGTCAGGTGGCGGCGGGCGTACCTTGTTCTCTCTGCTGGTCTCTCTGCTCCATGGACACAAGGGCAGAGAAATGCGCTTGGTCGTAGGCAAGAACCAGAGGTGAGCAGTGGCATCTGTTGGGAGGCACCTCCAAGGGCAGGTAAATCCCTCCGAAGGGGATCGGAGCAAATGCTGCAGACACAAACAAGGGTGAGGGCATGTGGAGCTGGAGGGGGCGCGGACAGCATCCCTCACCATCCTGGGGGAGGTGACAGGGCAGAGGGAAGGGAGGGCGGGCTCAGGCTGCAGCCCCGGGTGTTGTCATCTGTCACCTACTCCACAGCAGAGGGGCCTCCACCCACCTGGCAGGAGCTCCCTGGGGGCTAGGTGATGCTTGCCACCGATGGATGAGGAAGCCCAGGCTCGCAGGGGCCAGGCCCATTAGACCCCAAGTCCTGTACCTGACCAGGGCACCCTGCTCCACCTGCCTCCTTGGGCAGAGTCCTCCTGGCTCGTTTGTCCCTGTGCCCTGTCAAGCTGCACCCTAGGAACAAGCAGGGCTGAGGGGATTCTGCTGTGACCTGCCGGGCCTGCCTGCTGCCCTGAGTCCCACCAAGGTGATCAAAATGCCCACCCCAGATGGTCAGCCAGGACGTGTGCTGATGGCCACCTAGAAACCCGTGTTTTCCTGGATGTACTTATTCCTCTCCTGTGTTTACGAAATCATCTGCATACAGAACAACATATGTGCTGCTTAAGAGCTTATTTGTTCTAGGCTTTGAGAAGCTCAATGAGAGCACTCCAGGCCCAAGTCGTGAGTCAGATGGGAAATGAGAGACGGGGATCAGCTCCTTTGGCAACCGGGACACAATCTTGTTCATTTCCTTACCAAAAGAGGGAAAAAGCCTAAATCCTCACTGAAATACAGTAAATACTGGAAATACCTGCCCTGACACGGCATCTGTTTTGTTAATTACAAAGAACCTTGCCTCTTGGCCTCAGACTCAGTGACTCACTGCCCTTCTGTGGAAGGAAAGGACAGTCGACGTCAGGGATGTCTTTGATGAGCTCAGGATTCCTCCCCACCCTCGCTTTGTCTATATCAGTGACCATGGTTCTGCCCTCCTCTCTGCTGAGAGGCAGGGTGGGTCTACCTTTGAGAGGGCTGCACCCTCCAGGACAGGTGCAAGGGAAGGAAGTGTGGACCCAGCTCTGTGGGATCTGATGAGTACAGGGACCCCGATGGGAGGCCAGGCTCTGCACCCAGAGAGCTGCAGACCCCGGCAGGCCTGTGTCACTGGGAGCGACCAAGGTACTCCCAGATCCCTGCCTTCTGTGGTAACCACAGCCACGAGAGGCAGGGCACTTACACTCGGTGACCTTCCTGGTCCATCCACCATCCTGGCCCCTCCTCTGTCCCTCCTTTTCAGAGAGCATGGTGCCCTGTGGGCTCCAGCAGAAAGGCTAGAGGGAGGACACGCCTGGAGCCCTCCCTGCCTGGGTTGACCCTGCTTCCTCAAGGCCTCAGCCGAGGGCGGGGGCACATTGTGTGGCCTCTCTGGGCTTCGGGCTCCTCGTCTGTAAAGCGGGAGGCAGTGTCTACCCTGGGAGGTAGTGGCCTGGCCGAGGGAGAGGGCACATGTGATGGGCAGTGCTGCGGGTACCGGCCCTGGGAAGCCCTCCATCCCTTCCTCCTTCTCCCCCAGCCCTGGTCCCATCACAGCCTTGTGGATGACTTTGCATTTTCTGCCTTTCTTGTTTCTTCTTTAAGACACATGCGAGGGGCAGGAGGGGACTGGAGTGGCTGAGTGGCCAAGTGGCTCTGGGATGAGGCCGGCACTGCTGGAGGGTGTGGGCAACGGGTGGGGCCTGGAGCCCCTCGGGGTTCATTCCCACTCCCACTCAGCCACATTTCTCCTGCCGTGGACACACAGGGTGGATGGACGGCCAAGAGTAATCTCTCCTGGGAATTCCCTGGCTGTCCAGTGGTTAGGACTCTGCACTTTCACTGCTGAGGGCCCAGGTTCAATCCCTGGTCGGAGAACTAAGATCCCACAAGCCGTGTGGCGCGGCCAAAAAAAAAAAAAAAGATAAAAAAGAGTAATCCCTCCTCTATAGGGAGGAGCAAGAAACATGAAACATGTGGAGTCGAGGAGAAATGAGGAGAAATAATAAGATCTTTGTCCAGTCAGAGTAAGGCTCTGTGTCCTTCTGGAGGCTCTGCCGTTACATTGGACTGTCTCTTCCTTACTCGGGATGTTACGCTTTCTGGGTGATGAATAAAATACATCTGTTTCATTATGTGTAAACTTACCTTCCCCGCCTGAGTCCCTCAGCATCGTATCTGCTACAACGACGATGGGCCTCCTTAATATGTGGGCAAGGACGAAAACGTGGAACTCCTCCAGACTCTCGTACACGGGGTCCTCGGCGTTGTCCACGCTGGGGACACAATGAAGCAAGCCTGTCACTGGACTGAGTCGGGAGAGGGAGTGGAGGGCAAAACACCTCCCTGTGGCCCTTCCCTGCGTGGACCCTGGCCGTCGCGGCCATCTGAGGCCACGGCCCCCCTCCATGCCACTCGATGTTGGCAAGCACGCTGAACCCAGCTCTCCACCTCGACCCTGGGTTGGGTGGTCTCAGGAGAGAAGCCGAGGCAGAGAACCTGGCAACGTGGGCAGCCAGCTCCCATTAAGATGCAGTCTCCCTGGTGGCAGAGGCGCCCAGAGTGTGTGACAACATGGGGGCTGGTTCTCTGGGCGGGTTGACGAGGATGCAGTTGGGGCAAGAGGCATGGAGGCTCCCCCTTGGGTTCATGCTCACATCCAGCAACTTAGGCTGAAGCTTCACCCTCAGGGGTCAGGTATGCCTGGGCACGTCTGATGGGCCAGTGGGTCCACTGCTACCAAGATCTGTGGGCCTTCTAGGGGATACCCCGACTGAAGATGGTGGTAAGAAGGCTGCCTTGAGTGGTAGTGGAGGGAGTGACAACATGCCCAACCCAGGCCACTCGGACCCTCCCCAGCCATCCCCTGGCTCTTCTCCGAGGCTCAGGGGAAGAGTGGGCTCCAAAACCTGCATCACTCATGACTCTAGGACATGGGCAGAGAACTGTAGCCTTGATGTATCTCAACAACCAGGCCAATCGAAAGGGAAGAAACATGGAGAGGGGAAAGCCAGTGCCCCGAGGTTGATGGGGCCTCTTGGGCACTCGAATGGGGCGGGGCACCCAGAATTAACCGAGGGCGGTCTCTGAGCAGGTGGGGCAGAGTTAGCAAGTGTGGCCCTGCTTGAGAATTCTGGGGTGGGTTGGCCTGGGGAAAGGGTTCTATGTACATAGCCTGTAGCCAACTGCTTGCGTGGCTTCTAAAACAAAGGCTCTGAATCCTTGGGGATGCCTCATCATCACCTGGGGAGTTTTGTTGTTATTGTACCAATAGTTTTTTCTTGTTCTTTTTTTGGTGACTCAATATACCTTATTTTAATACTTAAAAAAAATTTGGCAGCACCTAAAAGCTCACAAAAAATTTGCAGAGTATAAATAACTTTTTTTCCTTCTGAACCATTTGAAAGTAAATTGCCAGCCTGAAATCCCATCACCCTGGCAGAACTTCGTGTGCATTTCCTGTGAGTGGGGTTACGTTCCTGCAGATATATTCTCCTACATAACCATCAGAACTGGGAATTCGTCTAATCACGAATGCAACAACGCATCTGTCACCGTGAAAGACCCCAGTCACCATGTGCCATCTGCCCCAGTTCTGGATGGTGTACTGCATTCAGCTGTGGTGTCTCTTTAGCCATCCTCAGTCTGGAACATTCCTCAGGGTACTTGACGTTCAAGACCTAGGTCGTTTTGAAGACCACAGGCCCAGTATTGTGTAGAATGTCCATGGTCTGGGTGTGTGTTTCCTCACAATCAGAGCTGATTGGGTTACACTGCATCCTTCTCGTGGCATCCAGTTGGGTGGATCTCTCTCGTGGCCATCGGCCAGGCTCCCCCTTGCAGAGCTGCTCACTTCCTCTCCATAATTAATAAGCATTTTATGGGGAGGAACTCGGAATCTACAGACATATTCCACTCCTCACCAAGCCTTGATACATTTACTGATATCCCTCTGGATTCCAGGCTTCTATTTGATTCACTGGGTTATAATCCATCCATGTGATTATTCTGATGCTCAGATACCCGCCCTGGTCAGTGGGGCTTGTTCAAATGGGATCTGTGTCTGTGTGACAGCCCCCGTCATTTTTTAGAGCACATCCCATCCTTGCTTTCCAGCACAAGAAGATGGTCCAGGCTGTGAACTAAAAACGCCGCCTGCCATTTCAGTAAACAAAGGCTGTTACAGCCATCAGCCACTACAGGTGCCCCAACGGTGAGCCCTGAGGGAACTCAGGATGGAAGCAGGATGGCCCCCCCTCCCCCATCTAGCAGTCAGCTGTGGCAGCCACCCCCTATGGTGCACACTGAGGGGACTCAGGATGAGAAAACACAGGATAGTGGCCCCAGAGAGCTGAGGCACATATTGACAGGAATGATTTCAGTGGGCCCAGACTCTTGCATCTTCCCATACACAGAAAAGCACTAAATTCCTTAACTTGAGATGTCTGGTTTTCTTTGATTAACAGTAATCTTTTGATGTTCTGACTACTTGGTCTCTGTTACAAAAATGCCTATGTATCCTGGTTCCCCTCCTTACCTCTTTGGAGCAGCCCCTCAGAGCTACCTGACAGTCTGTGTCCCAGGCTTAAGTCCTCAGTTCTGTCCATCGAATAAAACATAACTCTCAACTTTTAGGTTGTGCATTTTTTTTTCAGTCAACAAGATTTATCTTGTATCTCTTCTGCTTCAGCCCTGGATTCAGCCATTTCTCCTGTTTTTTTGTTTTTGTTTTTTTAAGATAGTGGATAATGGTGTTTAGAAGCCAAAATATGATTATTGCTGATGTCATTGCTCCTAGACTCAGTAAATAGAGCTGGGGAACGCGTGTGTGCGTGCGTGTGTACACACCCACACGTGTACACAGACATTTTCATCTGTCATCTATCTATCCATCCATCTATTATCTATCTATCTATCTACCTATCATCTATCTATCTGAAACTTTGAGTGCCCTGATACTCCCAATTCCAATCTAACACCCCAGAGTTCATTCTACTTGTAACTCCTTTCTCCAAAAGTGAGAAACCTGGTTTCTACCAATCTTAAGCTATTTCCTTATTTGATCCTGGGATGTAAACAACCCCCAACCAATGCTGCTGCCCTTCCCCTGAGTTGCCCTCTTCACTCTGTCTGGCTCTGACACCCTGGCCTTGGTCTCTGTGTCCTGCCAGCCCCCACTCTGCCCACTGCAGGTGCCCACCTTGCTTTGATGAACCTATGGGTTTAGGACTGAATTTTTCAGGGAGGGAAGGGAAGTGGAAGCGGAGCGTGTTAAATACATATACACATGCCGAGTCTAACACAATGCTCTCGGGTGTGCATTTCTAAACATCCTGGGTAGTTATCCTGTCCAGCCACAGCTCAGAGGGTATGTGAGGTCAAGGGCTCTGAGAGGGTGCTTGCTCACCCCTGTCACACAGTGAGTGCTCACAGGCAGGAGTACGGCTGAACGAGACAAGCAGCAGCATGGAGAAGACAGAACACAGACTTACAGCCTGCGTACTCAAGAGAAAAATACCCAACCAGCTACGCAGACGGGGCCCACAACAACCACAGTGCAACGGCTGACTTAAGTATTAGGCACCACTGTAGTGGCGTGGCCTTCTGCTCATGCAAAACTCAAAGCAGGGCCATTGTATTTCAAACTGAAAAACCAGCACATATTTATTGAGTACTTGCTACAAGCTGGCACCATGAAAGGCACTGCATAGGCCCCCAGGTAACATCTGTCCATCCAGCCATCTTTTATCCCTCCATCCACTCATCCACCCACCATCCATCTCTTCACCTGTCCATCCATCCATCCAATCATCCATTTGTCTATCTATTCACCCATCCATCCATCCATCTACCCATATATCCATCCATCCAATCATCCATTTGTCCATCAGTTCACCTATCTACCCATCCACCCATCCATTTGTCCATCCATCCATCCATCCATCCACCCATCCACCTGCCCACCTGTCTGTCTGTCCATCCATCCCAGATCTGTGCTAGGGCTGGAGCATGCAGTTTCACCACATACATCCGGAGGCTTCATGGCCAGACATGGGCAGCAGTGTTAGGGGTATAGGCCCAACTGGGAGGGGGTTATGGAGATGAGCCTGGAGCAGAGCGACCTTTCTTCACTCCTGTTTTGGTGTTGAACATGAGAGCCAAAAGTCAACTGTGATTCTGCTTAGTGGCCCAGGAGGTTGCAGAGAGGGTCCCAGCTCTACCCTGCGTGTAGCTGGAGAATCCCAATGTCCTTCCCTACTTGCTCCAGCTCCTTGCTCGCAGGATGCAGGGAGCAAATTTGAACTGGGGGTGGGTCCTGGTTCTGTGCTCTCCCTTCAAAACCATGGCCATGCCCTCGTGCTTCAAGAGCCTCAGTGACTATTCCTGTTCATTGAACGCAGGCTGGAACGTTGGCTTGACAACTCCTCAGGCTCCTCTGAGGGGCAAATGGGCTCATGACTGGGATGACACTTTGGAACAGTGACCTGCGCATGTGAGTTACTGTGACGGAGCCCGTTGGTAGAAATCAGCTCCAGCAAAACCAGTCCTGAATATTAACGTCCACTTCTCATCCCAAGGCTTCACATCATCTTCCTCATGGATATGAGTTTACTGAGCGAATGCTAGATGTGGGATTGTAAATAGGATCTCGCCTCTGGGAAAAAACACTTAAAATCCCTAAAATACTTAGTAATTGGTGTTGACTGTTAAGAAGACTAACACGCAATATAACTGCTTCATCCTCACATCTGGGCATGTCTGAGAGCTTCCTCGCATGCTCTAGGCCACAACACACCTGTTCCCTCTTCTTCAGTGTGTACCTGAGGAGGGGGAATCAGGAGCATAGGGATACCCCACCCACCCAGTGAAAACCCCCTGAGGAAGACAAGGGGTGACCTGGACAGAGGCTGGGCCAGGCCCCCCTCCTGGTGGGACCAAGAAGCAAGAGCGGGGGAGTGAGGTCCAGATGGCATGGAAGTCGGTGGCAGGAATGAAAAGGCACAGTGCGGATTTGGGGGTGTCCTGGCTTAAATGGCAGCCACAGCCTTAGAGGCCACCTCAGCAAGAGCCCATGTCATGGACAAGGAAGCCGGTCTGGGCAGCCAGTGGGGTCTTGCCCAAGGGCAGTCACCCGGCCGCACAGAGGTGCAGCTTGGGTGCAGGCCCCCCAGGACACTTCCCCTGTCCCCCTCCCCAAGGTGAGGTGACCATACCTCCTGTTTTGCTTAGGTAAGTCCTGCTTTATGGGTCGCCAATGGCCAGTGGCCGCTCTCCCTCCTCCAAATGTACCAATTTGCATGATAAATTGTAGAGTCATCATCTATGGTGACATAGTTATCAGTTTCTGGTGTACCCTTCCATCCAAACGTATAAGCATACATGGATGGACCTAGAGATTATCATACTAAGTGAAGTAAGTCAGAGAAAGATAAATATCATATGATATCACTTATGTGTGGAATCTAAAAAAATGATACAAATGAACTTATTTACAAAACAGAAACAGACCCACAGACATAGAAAACAAACTTATGGTTACCAAAGGGGGAAAGGGGGAGGGATAAATTAGGAGTTTGGAATTAGCATATCTACACTACTATACATAAAATCAGTAAACAATAAGGACCTACTGTATAGCACAGGGAGCTATACTCAATATCTTGTAATAACCTATAATGGAAAAGAATCTGAAAAAGAATATATATATACATACAACTGAATCACTTTGCTGTACACCTGAAACTAACACAACATTGTAAATCAACTATATTTCAATAAAAATTTAAAAAATATAAGCATATATGTGTTTGTGTGTGTATGCATACACGCACATATATAGGAATATGAATGTACGTGCATATTTAGATTCTATACACATACCCTCCCCCTACCTCTAGGTGAAAGGCAGGGCACTATACGGGCTATTCTGATCCTTGATTTTCCTCTTAACAGTACATCCCAGAGAGGCCTCCGTCATAGTATGTGGGTCTCCTCCCCTCGCACAGCTGCACGGCACTCACTATGCGTATGTCAATGAAAAAATGTTGCCTGCTGTATCCATAAACAGAGGATGCTGCAGCCTTCAGGCTATCACATTACAGCTGACTGGATGGTGAGCCCTGAGGGAACTCAGGATGGAAGAGGACGCCCACCATCAAACCATCAGTCACTGCAGCCACCCCCAATGGTGCACCCTGAGGAGACTGAGGATGAGAAAGCCCAGGATACTGGCCCCAGAGAGCTGAGGTGCATATCAAAGAAATGATTTCAGTGAGTCCAGACTCTTGCATCTTCCCATACATAGAAAAGCACTAAATTCCTTAACTTGAGATGTCTGGTTTTCTTTAGTTAACAGTAATCTTTTGATGTACTGACTATTTGGTCTTGTTGCAACAACTCCCATATGGTTCCTCCCTTACCTCTTCAGAACAGTCCTTTAGAGTAATCTGAGAGGCTGCCTCCCAGGCCTAAGTCCTCAGTTTTGTCTGCCAAACAAAACATAATTCTCAACTTTTAGGTTGTGCATTTTTTTCAGTTGACACATGTGTCACTGGCAGCATTTCTGCCAGTGGTGGGACCCGACCCCTTCTCCCAGGCAGGGTTTGGAGCCATGACGACATCTTTGATGGGCTGGCACATAGGTGCAGAGTGGGGCTGGAGAGTCAGCCTGAGGGGCTCACAGGGGCTGAGGCCAGCCGGTGCCCTGCTGTGGGCCTTTGTATCCAGTCAGGAACTGTGTCTGTCCAGATGGGCAGCTTTGCAAAAAGATTTCCTAAGGCACAGTGTAGGCTGCCGGGGCCTTGCTAAATGCTATGGCCTGGGGATCCAGGACGGAAGGATGGTGGCATCCCTGGCACTTTGAGGGGACCAAGAGGGTCTTGGGCTCTGACAGGCGCTTCTCAACAGTGGCCAGGGCAGCCTGGGGGTGAGGACTCATTTCACTGCCTAAAATGAATAAGCTGGGGTCATTTGTGTGACAAATGTTTATTGAGTATCTGCTCTGGGTATAGCACTGTTGCTAGGGGTGTGTGTGTATGTGTGTGTGTGTTCATGTGTGCACACGTATGCAGGTCTAAGTGGTAGAGACAATTAACATATGATCAAACAAATAACTATCAGGTGTTAATAAGCACAGTGGTAAAAAGGGGCTGCTTTAAACAGGAAAGTCAGGGAAGGCTCCCGACAGATGAAGAGCTGGCTTCAATCATATTTTCAATTAGCAATGTCTTTAAAAATTTGACCTGGATTCCACATTTGCAAATGTGACAACTCGTTAGGTGAACAAACATTCTTCCTGCTTGGTTCACTGGTAAAAGTCACAGCACCTTGAGGAATATTTGTAAGAAGCCTCCTTATCCACAAGGGGCCAAGCCCTGACCCTGCGGGGTGGGCATCTCCCAGCAGTGGCATGCCACTCACCTTTCCTTAAAAGACTGACTTAAGTTCATATCTCTGAGACTGTACATCAGGTAACCATTTAGGATTCTAGTTATTTCTGAAAAAGTCCAATAAAAAAGAAAGGCAGCAAACATATTATGAAATTATGTAGACACAGCAATGAAATTATGGAAAGTCAGTTACAACATGAGCAGCACACAAGAGAAATAGGGGCCTGGGGTGTCAGTCACTTTGTGGGGGCTGCCCAAGAGTCCTTGAAACGGCTCTCCTCTCTCAGCCTCTTTTTCTCTTTGTTCAAACAGCCTCTCAGCCTCCATAACCTGTCTCATCCAATGGTGAGCAAGTAAGCTTTTCTTTTATAAAAGGTTAAAGAACAAAATTGATTATTTTCATCACAAATCTCAGGATAAGTTCTTGATTCTTGCTTTTCATGCCTGTTTTGCATTTGATAAGAGCATGGGTTTATGTTTATGGTCAGTTCCAAGTTCAGATCCTGGCTCTGTCTCTTCTGGGCTGTGGGATGCTGGGAACTGACTTAATTTTCTGAAACTCAGGTTTCTGTCATTGGTGATGATAAGGACAGCTTTGCAGTCCTGCTTGACGCAGAACATAACATAACACATGTGCTCAGTAGACAACACGGCTCTAATTCCTGCCTGATGATGCTATTCTTCCCCATCTCTAGGGAATCCTTATCCTCTAAGAAGGCCAGCCCTCCCTGCACCAGCTCCCAGTCAAAGGCTGTGTGGGAAAATGGTGTGAGCACTCATCCCACGAGGGCTGGCCTTTGCTCCCTGCCTGCTAATGGCTCAGGTCTGGGCACTGGCGTCATGGGCTCCAGGCAGCAATGCCTCCCCTGGGGGTGTGTGGAGGCACAAGTGCTTAGCTCCGTGCCTGCTGCTCCTGGATCTGGCTTTGTAGGTACACACAGCCCCAAGTGGCCAGCACTGAGCTAGGGTTTGGAAAAGAATCAAAAAGAAGCATTGGGTTGGCTGCACCAACAGGATACTGCAGTCTGAAGGGGAGACAATATAAAACATACACAAGCCCTGCATGAGCAGGGTGCAGGACAGGGCTATGTGCACAGTGGTGCATTCTGGCTGGAGGACAGAAAAGGGAGTCCCAGGGAACCAAAAAGTACATGGGGGGCTTCCCTGGTGGCGCAGTGGTTGAGAATCTGCCTGCCAATGCAGGGGACACGGGTTCGAGCCCTGGTCTGGGAAGATCCCACATGCCGTGGAGCAACTGGGCCCGTGAGCCACAATTACTGAGCCTGCGCGTCTGGAGCCTGTGCTCCGCAACAAGAGAGGCCGCGATAGTGAGAGGCCCCCGCACCGCGATGAAGAGTGGCCCCCGCTTGCCGCAACTGGAGAAAGCCCTCGCACAGAATCGAAGACCCAACACAGCCATAAAAAAAAAAAAAGTACCTGGAAGATTATAAAAAGAGGGCTTCAGAAAACAATCCCATGAGGTTGTTTATGAACTCCTGGACTCCCCTCTCCCCAACTCTGAGCTGTGCATGCATGGATCTGTCCTAATCAGTACACCAAAGGCTCTGAAGACTTACTGAAGAGACCCCCGCCCAGGTCACAGACTGCATAATGTGAAGCTTAGCCAAATAGGACAGCAAAGGCTTTGAAAACCACAGCCCAGAGAAGGCAGGTTGAAATTTACAGTATGAACCTACCTGATAAAATTAAAAAGTCAACATTTTTCATAGATTATAAACAAGACTCAGAGCCTCATAAGATCCAAAATGTCCAGGATGCAATCCAAATGTACTCTACATATGAAGAACCACAAAAATCTCAATGCCCAAGGAAGAGAACAATCAAAAGACACCAACTCTGAGTTGGTAGATATTGGAATTATCTGACAAAGATTTTAAAGAAGTCATTATGAAAATGCTCCAATAAGTGATGGAAATTTTAGAACCTAAATATACGACAATTGGAAGAAAAAATTCACTGAATGGACTCAGTAGCAGATTGGAGATGAGAAAGAAAAAGGGTCAGTAAATCTGGAGATGGATCAACAGATGACCCAATCTGAAGAAGAGGGAGAAGAAAAGATTGACAAATGAGGATTTCAATGACTTGTCAGACAATGCCAAATGTGTAATACTCATGTCATCAGGGTCCCAGAAGGAGAAAGAGTACAGTGCCCCTAAAAAGAAAAAAAAAATTAAATAAATAATGACTGAAAGCTTCCTAAGCTGTGCAAAGATACAAACCTATAGATTTAAGAAGCTCAGAGAACTAAAGAGGATAAACCTAAAGAAACCCATGGCCAGACACAACAAAATCAAATTGCTGAAACCTAAGGACAGAGGAAAAATGTTGAAAGCAGCCAGATAAAAGTGACACTCTCAACAGGGGAACAATAATTCGAATGACTGTAGATTTCTCACTAGGAACCACTGGAAGCCAGAAGAAGGGGAAACAAGATTTTTAAAGGATGTTAAACTAGAATTCTATATCCAGTAAAAATATCCTTCAGGTATAAAGGTGAAATAAACATATTCTCAGATGAAGAAAAGGGGATTCATAACCACCAAATCTCCCTAAAAAAATTAAAGGAAAGTGTTCAGATTGAAAGAAAATGATACCAGAAGAAATGCTGGAATATCAGAAATGAAGGAAGCACAACAGAAACAGTCATGATCTGCATACATATTAACAGACTATCCTTTTCCTCTTGAGTTCTTTAATATATATTTGAAGACTCACATTAAAATTATTATATTGGCTGGTGGGGTATTTAAAGTATGTAGATGCAATACATAAGAAAATTATAACATAAAGGAGAAGATAAGGGACCCATATTGTGGCAAGGATTTTGAATTTCACTTGAATTCCAAAAGGGATTGCTTAAAGTATGTATATTGTAATTACTAGAGCCCCCACTTAAAAATTATATGAAGAGATGTTAAAATCACAAAAGTTAAATTAAAATAGAATCTTAAAAAATTCAAATAACTGAAACAAGGAAAGGGAAACATAGGAACAAAAAAAACACAAAGGGAAAAAGAGAACAAATAATAAAATGAAAAACCTGAATTCAAGCATGTCAATCATTATATTAAATACAGATTGTTTAAATGCAGCAGCTAAAAGATAGAAATTGTTAGAATCAATAAAAACTATTTGCTGTGTTGAAGAAACTCACTTCAAATATAATGATATAGGTAGGTTAAAGGTAAAAGGATGGAAAATTACAGATCATGAAAATTTTAATCAAGAGAAAACTAGAGAAACTTTATCAATATCAGGCAAAATAGACTTCAGAGCAAAGAAAATTTCCCCAGATAAAGAGAAATACTACATAATGATAAAAGGATAAAATTCAGTAAGAAGATAGAATAGTCCTAAATGAATGTGGATTTAACAATAAGACTTCAAAATACTTAGAAGAAAAAACTGACAAAACTGAAAGGAGAAACAGAAACAGCCACAAGTATAATTGTAAGGCTCCAAACTTCTCTCTTGGTAACTGAAACAACAAGTAGACAGAAAATCAGCAAGGGTATAGAAAATTTGAACAAAACCATCAGTCGATTGGATCTAACTGACATCAACAGAATACTCCATCTAACAAGTACAGAATACACATCTTTTTAAAATGCACATGGAATATTCACAAAGATAGACAATATGCTTACTCCTTAACAAAACTGAACACATTTTAAATAATTTAAATCATACCAATTATGTTCTCAGACCATAATGCAATTAAACTAGAATTAGTAAAGAAAGACAACAAAAACATATTACACAATACACTTTTAAATAATTCAGTGGTAAAAGAGAAAGTCTTAAGGGAAATTAGAAAATATTTTAAACAGAATGAAAATAAAAATGCAACGTATCAAAATTTGTTGTATGCAGCTAAGCAGTTCTTAGAGGGAAATTTATAGCCCCCAAATGCATATATTACAAAAAAGAAAGATCTCAACTCAATAATCTAAGCTTTCACCTGAACAAAGTAGAAAAATCAGTGCAAAATAAACCCAAAGAAAGCAGAAGGAGGGAAACTCTAAAGGTAAGAGCAGAAACCAATGAAATTAAAATCTAAAAATCAATAGGGATAATCAATTGAGCCAAAACTGGTTCTTTTAAAAGAACTTTAATAAAATTGATAGAACTTTAGCAAGGCTGACCAAAAAAAAAGAGAAAGACACTAATTGCTGAGTCTGAAAAGAAAGGGAATATCACTAAAGCCCCCCCAAGATATTTATAAGTTAAAAAAGGGAAAATTACAAACAATATTATGCACATAAATTCAACAACTTAGATGAAATGGAACAATTTCTCAAAAACAACAAGCTACCCAAACCTACTTATTTCTGTTTTCTGTAACTATTAAAGAAATTGAATTTAGAGTTAATAAACTTCTGAAAAGGAAATATTTGGTTGCAGATGATTTCATAGGTTCAGTGAAGTCTAGCAAACATTTAAAGAATAAATATTACCAGTTCTATACAATCTCTTCTAGAAAATAGAAGAGGAGGTAATAGTTCCCAACTTGTTTTATGAGACTAGCATTACTCTGATACCAAAACTAGACAAAGACAGTAGTATATAAAAAGAAAACTACATTCTAATAACTTCCATGGCCACAGATGCAAAAATCCTCAACATAATATTGCCAGATTGAATGAACAAAATAAAAAAGTTCAGTACACCAAGAGAAAGTGGAATTAATCCCTGGAATGCAAGGATTCCCTGCAATGGAATCCCTGGTTCAATATTCAAATATCATTCAATGTAACCCACCACATTAATGGTCTAAAGACAAAAAAAATCCACGTGATCATATTAATTGATGTAGAAATGTATTTGATAAAATTCAACTTTCATTAATGACAGAAACTCTTGACAAAAGGAATAGAAAGAAACTTCCTCAACCTGATAAAAGATACCTACTAAAAACCTATAACAAACATCATATTGATGAAAGATTTCTGACTGAGACTGGTAACCAGGTAATGGTGTCCTCTCTCACCATGTCCACTCAACATCATACTAGAAATCCTAGTTAGTGCAATAAGTCAAGAAAAAGAAATAAAAGGCATAGAGATTGGAAAGGAAGAAATAAAACTATCCCTACTCATAGATGATATGAATGTCTATGTGGAAAAATCCCAAGGAATCTACAAAACACCTCTTACAGCTGATAAATGAGTTTTGTAACATCACAGAATACAAAGTCAAAACAAACATCAAATCACATTTCTATAACTAGCAATGAATAATTGCAGACCCAAATGAAAACACATACACATGTTCATGTACACACACACACACACACACCCATTTACAGTAGCTCCAAATGAAATATTCAGGTATAAATCTAATAAAACATGTATGGAACTTGTGTGCTGAAAATTATAAAATGCTAATGAAACAAATCAAAGAAGATCTAAATAAATGAAGAGACATATAGTATCTCCCTAATACATGGAAAAAGATGTGTAAGTAGATTCAACATTTTAAAGATTTCAATCCTCCCCAAATTCATGTATATACTTAATGCAATACCAATAAAAATCCTAGCAGGATAGTTTTCAGATATCGATAAGGTGATCCTATAAATTTGTATGGGAAAGCAAGAAAAAAAAAGACCAGAAATATTGAAAAAAGAGAATAAAGTTGGAGGAATGATGCTACCCAATTTTAAGACTTATTACAAAGTGACAGTATTCAAGAGGGTGATATTGTCAAAAGCATTGACACATATTTCAATGGAACATAAATAGAGAAACTCCCCTCAAAACCCATATAAATATTGCCTATTGGTTTTTGAAAAAGGTAAAAGCAATTCAGTGATGAAAGAATAGTCTTTTCAAGAAATGATATTGGAAAGTCGGACATTCATGTGTAAGTAAATGAAACCCTGATCTGTTCTCCATCTCCATAGTTTTGCCTTTTGGATAATGTCATATAAATGACATCATACATACAATATATAACTTTTTGAGACTTTATCCTTTCATGCAAGTTGTTGCATGTATCAATAGTTTGTTTTTAATTCATGAATAGTATTCCATAATATTGATGTACTCCAATTTGTTTATCGATGGACATTTGAGTTATTTCCAGTTTTTGGCAATTATGAGTAGAACTGCTGTAAACATTTTACATAGAACTTTGTGTGAATATACATTTTCATTTCTTTGGGGCAGATTTTCTCAATCTTGGCACTATTGAAATTTTGGACCAGATAATTCTTTGTTTTGGGGGCTGTTCTGTGCATTTTAGAAGGTTTAGCAGCATCCCCGCTTCTGCTCATTAGATTCTAGCAGTATCCAGCCCACCCTCCAGTTGTGACAACCAAAATATCTCTAGACCTTGCCAAATGTCCCATGGGGGCAAAATCATCCCTGGTTGAGAACCACAGCTCTAGGGTAAATACTTAGGAGTAGGACTGCTGGATCATATGGCAAACGTATTTTTAAATTTACAAGAATCTGTCAAACTGTATTCCAGAGTGGCTGTGTCATTTTTACATCACCAACAATGTGATGTAAAATTAGCTTTGCATTCTCACCACCACCTGGTATTGCCAGTATATTTTCTTTTCGACCTTCTTACAGGTATGTAGTGGTTTTAATTTTCATTTCCCTATTGGGGTTTACATTGTATTCTTCAAACTGAGAGGGTCCTGGTTTACTCCCTGCCTCCCAGGAGTATAGTGGTTGTTGGATATTGCTTGGTAATTTAAAATAATTCCTCTCATTAATTCATCATGGAACTAATGCTTACAAAGGTTTTCAATATTTGGCAAGGAGGAAAGGGAGACTCAGGGAGGCTAAGTTGGAAAACGCCTTTCTGTACATTCACAGAGAAAGACAACTGATGGTAAAGGTTTAGTCTGTTGTTAATGAAGGCTGGGATCTGAAATGATACTCCCTTGAAACACATCCTGGAATTGGACTAGAAAACAAAGAGGCCTTATTCTATCACTCACAGAAAAGAGCAAGAACCCAATTCTCTATAAACAGAGACAGAGGCTTCTGGGCCAAGGGGTAGGAGGAAAAGCAGAGACCAGGGAACCTGGGAGGCAGAATACCTGAATTTGAACTATGGCTTTTCCACTCAGTAGATTACCCTGGACAAATCATTTTTATCCTGAATCCAAGTTTCCTCATACTTTAAATGAGAGTTACAATCCTTATCTCACAGGGTTACTGTGATGGCAGAATGAGATAGTGTGTGCGCAAATGCACAGCACATAGCAGACAATTAATACATGTTGAGTTAATGAATAAATCTTTTTCAGAGCCTATAAAGACAAAGTAAGAAGTTGAATATATTTAGTCTTTGGATTTCATATAATTGTTTTATTTCAAATTAGCCAACCTGGACTGAGTGCCAGGAAACTGATAGCTTTCTGTCTGATTGATTTCCTTTGATGACATCATTCATTCCATGAATTTAAAGTTAGAATTTTATACCCAAACTAACCACCAAGGGTGAGACAGAATAAAGACAGATTCAGATATGCAAGGACTCAAAAAAGTCTATCTGCAGTGCACTCTTTCTTGAGAAGCTATAACGCTTGTCACAGTGTGTGCGCTGGGAAACTGCAGGGTTCTGGACTCAGGTCTGGGTCTGCATTCTAGCCCCACCAGTTACAGACTGGAGGTAAGTCAATTAATCTCTCTGAGCATTAGTTTTCCAACGTACAAAGGAGGCTGATGCCTAATTTATAAAGTGGGGATAAAGGGTGTAAGGTGGTGACACTTAGGTAGTATGTAAGGCAGGTAGGTGCCCAGCAGAGGTTCATGCCTTCCTCTCTCCAATCCTCACTGTGTCCAGTGCAATCCTATAAGTTATTTTTGTGTTCCATTCCCAGAGGTCCAGGCTCTGGAGGTCAGGCTGCAGAGTATACAGTGCAGTAACCCTGACATATAAGCTCACGGGAAGGATCTGCTCTACAGTCAGAGACTCCTGAAAGCCCCTAAAAGCTCCAATGTTTTCAAGACTCAAAGGAATGAATATCTAAGGGTGGAATATCAGACACAGATGAGCGAGTGTGAGGCGAATGTGATAACCACTACACTACGGACAGTGAGATGAACCAGTGGAAAGTCAGGAAGAAGGAACACATTTCAAGTATTTGGGATGGGCCTTTACAACATACCATATAGGCAGCAGGCAGGCCAACTCACAGGCTGAGTGTGACAATGTCTTAATAAACATTATTTTTACAGTTGTAAAAACTTCTTTCCAAACACTTTCAAACCCATGATTTCACTGCCCCATCCCAACAGCATCAGAGAATGTGGCTGATTGCTTTCATGGCCACAGAGCCTTCTTACTGCTGTGTACTTGTCTATTTGCAATGTGACTTTGCCCCTCCTCTTATTAAGGATGGAGTCTCTTTCTCTGCCCAGAGGCTGGCTCAGCCGTGGGACTTGCTTTGGCAAGTGGGACATTAGTAAACACGATGCAAGCGGAGAGTTGAGCCGCATGTCCACAGTGGGGGCTGCCTCCTCCTCCTGCTCTGATCCATATTGTAAGGAGCCTGAGTCTTCTCAAGGATGAAGGCCCCTCTGGACAGAGGCCCAGCGAGAGCCAGAGCTGTGAACCAGGCCATCCTGGACTATCCAGCCCCACCCACACCAACTGCCAGATGCTGCAGCCCCAGGAGCAGCTCCAGGCAATTCCAGACCAGACTGCCGACCCCCAGAATACGAGCAAATCCAGTGGGTCTGCTTTAAGCCACCCAGTTTTGGTGTGGTTTACTGCACAACCATCAAAAACCGATACAGCCTGGCAGGGACGTTATTACCAAGTGCATTTTACATCTGAACAACACGGATGCTCAGAGAGCTTGGGAGACAGGCCTGAGATCACACGCCCAGCCTGGGACTCTAACCCAGGTCATCTGAGTCTGGGCCTCTGGTCGGGGTCCACCAGGCATCCCCCTTCCTAGTTCTCAGTTGCCTTGAAACCAGATGAAGCACCCAGAGGCCACCACTAACTAACTGCTTTCAGAGATTTTACCAGTTTTGGAGCAAGTAATGGATTCCTCCTGTTGCACATTCACCCTCTTCCCCCAGTGTCCGGCATGGGGGCCAGCGCTGCACGTGCCAGCCGGGGACGGGCAACTTCACCTCAGCACTGCTTTCCCTGCAGACCTGCATGACTTAGGGAGGACTTATTTTCTTCTCTCCCCCGTGTCTTCCTTTTCCTTCTGGGGAGCAGCCCTCTTCCCCATGGCCCCACGAGCAGCCCTGGTGACGGGCGAGCCTAGTTCACCTTTGGTGGAGGGGCTGTAAACCCCAGCAGCAGTGTGGAGGAGGTCGCACTTCACACGTCGTGCCTCAGAGGGTCTCTGGAGGAGCGGCAGCACAGAACGTCTGATTTCTCGTTTTAGCCACAGAGAAACGGAGACGTTTTGATTTGCAAGTAGGAGCAGCAGAGAGAACGGGTCCTGCAGTTCTGAGTGCGCCTGCGTGGAAGCCCCCGCCTCCGCCTGCCTCGGCTGTCACCATGTTTGCCGCGTCTGCGGGTGCAGGTGCCATCCCATTTTTCTCACGCATCTGAACTCAGCAGGGAGCTCACACTGACCTTGCCTTCCTGAGGTCTTGGAGGGCGTCCTGCTCTGTGGTTACCAGTCCTAAGCAGCCTGTTCACGGTGGCTCTCTGGCTGGTGGCCCGCCCTGCCCGGACCCCAGCCTGGTCTCCACCCTTCTCCGTGGGCAAGTCGTGGACAGGCCTCCCTGCCTCCAGGGTCTCCTGCTGGGGCTTGGCCAGTGAGCCTGGGGACCGGCCACTGCGAGTCGTGCAGGAGGAAGGCAGGAAGCAGGCCAAGCGCATCCCTGTGTCTGGCCCTTGGTCCCTTCCGGCCTCTTCAGATACTTAACCTGGTTGCTTACTGGAAAAAAAATGATACTGGGCCAGTGTCCATGCTGGAAGCCACAGTGTGGCGTCTGTCTCCATCTGTCCTAGGGCCAGGCGGCCAGGGGCTGGCTGGGCAGGAGCAGTGCTTGTACTTGTCACTCACCACGGGGGCCAGGTTCCCAGGGCGTGGGGGGAACACGAGGAAAGCCACTGTAGTTTTTCTCGCCATTGTACCTGCAAATGCACTCATTTGCCCAGCTCTCTCCTTTCCTCAGGATAAACTCTGGGAAATCTGTGTGGCCTTTCTGGTCACTTTTCCTAGTTCTGTTCAGGGGGCTATCTCATCAGCCCTGAGCCGAGCCCACTGCAGGCCTAGCCGGTTCTTCTCTGTTTCTCACTTCACCTCTTCCCCGTTCTCTGGCAGCACCTGTGACCCCTGAGGGGCCAGTGCAGGCCAGACAGGAGAAGCCAGAGGGCAGCCAAGGCCATCTTGGCTCTCCTCCTTTGGGTGCCCGCTGGGCTTGGGGGAGGTCCTAATGCTGACTCCATTTCCAAGGACGTGCTTTTGCAGGTCTTCAGACCTCCCCCCAGCTGAGGGTCTCTGCCCTCCATTCCCTGGACAGAGGTGGTGGTGCCCCAAGCCAATGGCTGCGCCCGCCCTTCAGACCTGACCTCTGGGCTTCTCCCTCATAGGCAGAGCCCTGAAGACAGCGTGGCCGAGGCCTCCTCCCAGGATTCACGCTCAGTCTCCACAACCCTGGAGCCCCAGGGATGCTCTCCATCCCTCAGCTCAACACGAGGAGGGGACCCTCTTCCCCTCCCCAAGAGAAGACAGAGGCAAAATGCAGAGATGCTGACAACTTGCTCAAGAAAAGTCTCTCTTTTGGCCTTTTGCACCCCAAGAGGAGGTGGACCCCCCAGCAGGGGTACACCTCCTGGAAGGAGGAAACAGTCCTGTTCTCTGTGGTGTGACCGCATAAGAGCTCTCCAAGGAGGAGGAAGATGTGGGGAGGTCCCGTGAGAGTGACTAAAAGCCTCTGTGAGGTCTCTCTCACAGAGCTCAAATGTTACCATAGTAACGTGTCAGAACCGAAACAGCCTTGGTTCTAGAAGCTCCCCACCTGCGTCTGGGATCAACCTGCTGCTGTGGGTCCAGGTGACCATCCGGAGCCCACACACAGCCCTGCAGGCTGCAGTTATTGGGCCAGAAAACCCTGCGTCCTCCACATATATACAATGGAATATTACTCAGCCATAAAAAGAAACAAAATTGAGTTATTTGTAGTGAGGTGGATGGACCTAGAGTCTGTCATACAGAGTGAAGTAAGTCAGAAAGAGAAAAACAAATACCGTATGCTAGCACATATATATGGAATCTAAAAAAAAAAGGAAATGGTCATGAAGAACCTAGGGGCAAGATGGGAAGAAAGACGCAGACCTACTAGAGAATGGACTTGAGGGTACGGGGAGGGGGAGGGGTAAGCTGCGACAAAGTGAGGGAGTGGCATGGACATATATACACTAGCAAACGTAAAATAGATAGCTAGTGGGAAACAGCCGCATAGCACAGGGAGGTCAGCTCGGTGCTTTGTGACCACCTAGAGGGGTGGGATAGGGAGGGTGGGAGGGAGGGAGATGCAAGAGGGAAGCGATATGGGAACATATGTATATGTATAACTGATTCACTTTGTTATAAAGCAGAAACTAACACACCATTGTAAAGCAATTATACTCCAATAAAGATGTTAAAAACAAACAAACAAACAAAACAAAAAAACCCTGCGCCCTGGCTTGGGAAGGCATGGGGTGGGGGAGGATTGGAGCCCCTGGGACCATTTAAAATCCAGGAGAAACCAGACATGGGGCTGGGACACCACCTGCAGAGCATTTCTGTGCCATGATCTGTGCAGAGCGACAGGCAAGGGGATGCCCCCGAGGCCCTGGCAGGTGTCAGAATCCTGTCTGCACCTGGGGTCGCCCACCCAGCACCTCTCACGGAAGAGGACACTAGTGGCCAGCATGATGCTTACCTGCTCCCCAAACCTGCTGGCCCAAGTTGCATGGAGGGAACTTAAAAAGACCAGGGCGGGAGTTCCCTGGTGGCCTAGTGGTTAGGATTCCAGGCTTTCATTGCCGTGACCCGGGTTCAATCCCTGGTCAGAGTTGCGTGGTGTGGCCAAAAACACTTCCATCTTTACAACTGAAACCAAACTAATGGTGAAGGGGTCCTGCGAGGAGGGGGACATTTGGAGGCACAGGGCAGCTACCATCGGGTTGGCGGGTCTCAGCAATGCCCGAGCGCCGGGCGAGTGGTCAGCTGGTCCAGCATCTTCTCCCTCGACCCCATATCCTCAGGGCTTAAGGAGTGGGAGAAAGAGGAGGGGACAGTAGGGAACACAGCCGCTGCCCATCACCTAGGGGCCTCTATGTAGTGGTCCTGCCTCGACCTTGGCAAACCCGAGTCCCTGTGAGGGGCGACAGGGACAAACAGATGTCGGATGCTGCCTGCCCCCACTCTCCTGCTCTGAGTCCTCTGGGGTCCCAGAGAGCAGCAGCAGTGCCCAGGCCATGGCCTTAGGAGTCAGATGGCCCGAACCAGCCATGTGACTGTCAGTCAAGTGCTTCCTGGATGGGAGGACTCGGGGGGGACACAGTATGTGGCGACTGTGACCTGTTATTCTTAATACTGCTGTCATTCCCCACATCTTCCCCACCCTGGAAGAGTCACCAGGCAGGATCCAATGTACCAGCATCCACAGAGCAGCAGGGGCTGGAGGGACAGTGGGGAAAAGGATGGCGAGGAACCCTTTAGACGCATCCCAGGCAAGACTCAGCAGTGTGAAAAAGTAGAGAGCAGGCTTTTCAGGAATGGATCGAGTCTTTAGGATATTTGTCCCAAAATGTCCTAAACAAGACAGACTTTTGGTGTTGACAAGTCTCCCGATTAAAACAAAGTGACAGGGACTTCCCTGGCTGTCCAGTGATTGAGACTTTGCCTTCCAATGCAGGGGGTGCGGGTTCAATTCCTGGTCAGGAAATTAAGATCCCACATGCTTCCGGGCCAAAAAACCAAAATGTAAAACAGAAGCAATATTGTAACAAATTCAATAAAGACTTTAAAAGTGGTCCACATAAAAAAACACAAAAAAACAAAGTGACAAAACAACCCTGTAGGAATAGTGTTTACGGGCTTCCTTATCATCTCTAAGCCTTGTCTTTGAAGGGCCTCTGTCTGGTGCCGGCCTGGAAAGCGCTAGGTCCTGCTGCAGGGGCTGAGGACCCAGATGCAGAGATGCATGGGGGCAGGGTGGGGCCTGGGATGCACTGCCGGCAGGGGCTGTCTAGAGCCTCTGATCCTTTCTTGGGTCTCCCCGCTGTCAACAAGCATCCTCTCTTGTGTTTGGCTGAGACTTTTTTTGTGGGGTGACAACCTGGCCCTCGGTTTCAAAAAGCTGGGGCCAAAGGGGCTGCAGGTGCCCTGTTGGCTGCACCTTCATTCCCACATGGGGACGGTCCAGCCGTGTCTGCAGGAAGAACAGCCGCTGCCCACGTGTGCAGAGCAGTAGAGCCTGGGTGCCAGGAACATGCAGGATGTCCCTGGAGCCCGTCTGGGAGACACTGGGCTCGCCTAACCATCTTCTGTTTCACTGTGACTTCTTAAAGCCAGAAATTAGATGTTCAGATGAAAAAACCCAAATCAGCAGCCTGAGGCTTCAGAGCCTGGTGAGTGCGTGGGCAGTGTGGGCCCTCCCCAGGCTGGCTGGGCGGTAAGTCCCTCCCTGCTGTGGTGTTGGGGGGCACACGTGAGCTCATGAGATGCACATGGGGACGGTGCACACTTTCCCCCAAACATCTGGCAGGGTCCTGCTATCCCCCACCACCTGCCCTGCATCCTTGGTAGAATCTAAGGTCTGAAGGCGGGAGTCCTCCTCATGTCGCTCCCAGCTTGGGGGTCCCGCATCCCCCCCAACTTCCCGTGCCGCTGGGGGTGGGGGCACGGCCGGGGCAGCACTTACCCCCCGCCCGAGCCGCCGTTCTTGCTGAAGTGTGTGCGCGGCTCGCTGGAGGCCAGCTTCAGCAGCTCTGTCCACTCCCGCTCCCACTCCTCCTCCGTGTACACCAGCCCTGACTGGCACAAAGGGGGGCGGGCTCAGGAGGTGGCGGCCGCCCCTTACCCTCCACCCAGGTGAGCCTGGCCGAGAGGCTGACCTCCCGGTTTCGTCAGCCCCTGGGCCTGGGGCACCTGTTAGTGGCCGAGGACCATCCCCATTTGCTCTGACAGAATTTGTTCAGAACCCCCAATCTCCAACCTCCATGCCGTTGGGAGTCCACCCAGCAATAGGGGTCATTCCCAGGGGTGAGAACGACCAATGTAACCTGTACGTGCACCGGGCGGGGCGCCGACCACTGACACGTGTGCAGGGACCGGGGCAGACCCATCTTCAAGGGCTTCCAGGCCAGCAAAGGGCCAGTGCTCACCGAGGTTCAGGGATGAGCATTCCCTTTGGACTGAGCACACACACTGGGGCTGGGGCCGTGCCAGGGCCAATCTGTGGCTGCACCAGCAGTGACCTGACGGGTGACCATCTAATTCACCATTCGGGTCGGGACAGCCTTGCCAGTGAAGGCGATTGGTTTTCATAATTACACAAGGACAGGGGGAGGAAATGGACGTCTGGTCGCTGTGGGCAAGGCCTGACTATTGCAATGGGCTCCTCTTTAGCGGGTCTGAGTGGGGGACGGAGTCATTGCTGCTGATCTCACAAGACAGACTTGGCCTCGAGGCCCAGATCCGGACCCCACCCTGGCTTTGGCCACGCGTGGTGTGGTCCCGGCTCTGCCACGCCGACAGGTACCTACCTCCTTGTTCTGCTGCGTCTGCTGCCACCTCCATCTTCGCTTCAGGGCCTCCCTCTCGGCCCCCGTCCTCATCATGGTGTAGAGAGCTTTCCGCAAAACCAGGTCCCGGTCGTGAAACCCCCACATTCCTGCAGCCGGGAGGCCCGTGAGGAGCAGAGGAGAGAGGAGGGACGTGAGGAGGAGGGGGGCAGGCCAGCAGGCGCTGAGAGCACCACCACCTTCCAGCCTGGGCCCCCGCAGCTGTGTGAGCAGATTAGCTCAGTAGCCAGCTGTTCAGGCCTCACGATTAGCCAGCAGCTGCCCTCTGTGCTCCCTTGTGACGTTTCCCGTGGATGCAGGCAGCGGTGAAGGAGCACGGCCCCTCCTTAGAGCAACAACAGTTTCGCTAAGCGCTGCCTGTCTCAGGGGCCCTTGGCAGGCTGCCCTCAACCTCTCAGGTTTGCTCTGAGGGATATAATGTTTGTGGTCCGGGCCTTGTGTTCGAGTGGGAGAGAGCCTGTGGGGACAATCGGTGATGTGTCCTCACACAGGGCCCAGAGCCAGGATGGCAGTCAGACTCCGGCTTCGTCGGGCGTCTGCTGCATCTGACGTCTGTAGCCCTGAGGCATCTCAGCACACATCTGGGGCCCGCGGAGAGCACCTGCTTCTGAAGGAAGTGCCCCTCCCGGCCTGTGCTGGGTGCCCAGGGGTCAATAAAGACAACCCAGCATCTCTGAGTACGCCTTTGGCGCAGCTCAGAAGTGGCCATGAAACCCAGCCAATGGAAGAAGCATCGTGGAAGAGAGATGCAGCTCTGGCTACAGGGAGAGAGTGGGGGAATTCATTCATTCATTCATTTGTTTAATTGAATACCATTAATTCCACTTAATTCCATACTTATTTCACAGTAGGGGTGAGGCACCATTCTAAGTGCTGGGAATATCCACAGCAGCAACCAGGACAGACTAAATTCCTAAAACCTCACGGAGCCCACGCTGAGTGGGGGAGAGGCAGGCATTGAATTAGCATGTAACACCCTATGTTGCGGGCAGCAGCACTGTCAGGGGGATGAAGCAGGCCAAGAGGGCAGAGTGGTGGGTGGTTTGGTCACGGCGTGAGTGGAGACATCGGAGCAAAGACTTGAGTGGTGAAAGGCGGGGCTGAGTCACAGGAAAAGGCCAGGGCTGGCCCCGAGGAGGCCCACGTGGCATACTAGGGAGGGAAAGGTGGCTGGAGCTGGGATGGAGGGGAAGAGGTGGAGACTGGAAAGGTGGACTTGAAGTGAGCTGGGACCCCCTGGAGAGCTTTCAGAGAGCAGTGACCCGCACTGACTGATGATCAAAAGGCCAAACTGGCTGTACATCCTTTAGTGCAAAGACACGCGGATAACCTTGGGCTGCTGTGGGCTTTCTGTCCAGGGAGGCTTTGGTCTTTTTCTGCAGCACAGACGGAGGGAGGTGGCTATCAACACTCCTTTTATGAACAGGCTGAGCCGAGCTTTCTCATCCCTCAGACCTGCCTGCAGCCTCCTCCCAGGCAGGGCAAGTCCCGGGTCCAGTCTACAGGCCATGGCTCCTTGTTTGGGTCTCTCTTGCAAAGAGGGTCTCCTTGTCCCATACATGTTTGCCCACAAGCCTGACTCCAGGATTACCGTCATTTCTATGTGTGCCCCACACCCTAGGTCAGTGCCAGGGCTGGTCAGCAGGTCCAGTAAGCACTGCTGGTGAGTGTGGCATGGCCACTTCGGGCAGTCCTGCTCCTGTGGGGTTCAGCAATTTGAGTACAAAAGGGGAACAAAGTACTGGGAGAAAAGAACCAACAGGCCACGAGTCCCAGGCTCAGTCTTGGCCCAGCCTCTCTTGCAGCTGGAGTGAGGGCCACCTGCAGAAGGCTTTCTCTTCCCAGGCAGACCTGGAGGGCCTGCTGTGCTCACGGGGAAACACGTGCCATCAGACAGGACCACAGTGGCGTGTGACCATCTGGTTTGTGGCCTTATCCACCCATGGCCATGCCGGGGACAGTGCCTCTGCATGCTGCAGTTTCAGAAGGACAAAGGCATTTCCATGCCTGAAACTTTGCAAAGAGGCTGCTGGTTGACACAGAGAGATCTCTTCTTTCATTTTCCTTCTCCAGGTTTTATACAGAACAAGGTGAAATAAGTTCCATAAGAGGGAGATAGTGAATACATTACGATGGAATAGGACACAACTAGCAAAAATATGTTTTTGAAGAACAGCATGGAAAATTCTCAATACAATTTTAAGGGAAAAATTTTGGATTCCAAACTGTGAACACTGTGAGATCCTAATTTCACTGGAAGAATAGACAAAAGTGTGGAAGACAATATACCAAAATGTTAAAAGCAGCCATCGCTGGGCAGTGGGATTGCTGATTGCTATTTTACTATGATGAATGTGGAGTCAACAGACAGAAATGCATTAGTTTTGAAAGGGAGGAGGTGGGTGGGTACCCTTGTCTTCCCCATCACCCCTTGTCAAGCCCATGGAATGTGGGATGTTCCCTTTGCTCTTGGGCTCCATCCTCCTCTGGGCATCTCGGGGCCCTTTCCAGGTCCCCTCATTTCCCTCTAAGACTTTTCAGGCTCATCTCAGCCCACCTCTTACAGAACAGGCCTCACTACAGGTCTGAAGCGAGGACTGGGGTGTCCTTGCTCTGGGACACAGCATCGGGTTAAGGTCATGTTTACCTGGGGAGGCGAGTTTGACCAACAAGGACCATACTCTTGTCGGAGGGGCCCATCCCTGGAGAGGGCCTTCATACTGCAGGACTGATAAGGCGCCACTGGCACTGATACTGGGGTCTCCGGCACAAATCCAGTTCTGCCTGTGTTGTAAGCCTGGGTCCAGAGGGGTTAAGTGAGCTTCCAGAAAGTCTACTGTGACCTTCCATCATCCAAATATTGCCACCCACACTTGTGCATTTGCTGGTGTCGCTTTTTGTAACCAGGAAGCTCACATCTCTGTTGGAGGAGGTTGCTGACCTCTCTGTGGTGTATTCTGACTGTGCCATGTTATTTACCCAAGCAGTACCTATGTCTGTCTTTTTGTCAGTCTGAGTGCATCAGCTGCAGTCAGTGTGGTGGCCCCAGACCTACCCAACCTCATGCACTGCTCCCCAGACTTCCTGCTCGAGCCCAACAGGGCTTAGCCCAGACCCCAAACACCATGTTAATTTCTGCCTTTCTGCTTTATCTATGTGGTCTCCCTGCCTGGAAGGTCCTTTTTCATAGTCTTTCAAGTTCTTCAAGTCTCAGTAAAATCTCACCTCCTCCAGGAAGTCCTCTTTGAATGCTCTAGATAATGATGTCTAATGCCCATCCCTGCAGCTCTGCTCAGGCCTCCTTCTATCAGGACAGGTCTTTTCTCGTGTGTGCTCTATGTCCCCACCAAGCCTGCCAGCTGCTTGACAAGAAGGGCAGGGATTGTTGGCTCCATCCCTTGGGGACTCTTCCAGATGACAGTGATGCATGTGGCTCTACTTAGTATATGATTGTCCTTTAATGACGCACAGAGCAGGCCTGGGCACTGCCACCCTCTGTCTACACTGTGGGGCTTACCCAGTGAGGCAGCGTGTAAAAGGCAGTTCCCGTCCCCTGTCGTGGCCAAAGGAAGAAGCCGTTTACAGCTCGTGCACACGGTGGACCACCAGTTCAGGCGACCTGGAACAGAAGCTCACGTTTAGAATCCCAGGACAGGCAGGGATGTTTGCTAAGTAAGCTTAAACATCGGCGGATGATTTTCTAGAGGATTCTAGAGAACTTCATTGGTAAGGTGGAGGGTTATGGTTACTTATTCTCAAAAAAATATATAGATTTTTTTCCTCTCTAAGATAAAAAACGGCCAAATTCTCCCATCAACTAGCAAGAAACTCAAGACTAAAGCCTTCTCTTCTTGAATCTGGTAACACATTTTACACAAAATGTAAAATTTTTCTTTGTGTAATTTCCTTGAACACAGTTTCCCCTCCCAAAAGTTATTTTTCTAAAAAAATACCATCCTTCTTTGTTGATGCATACATACCTTTGAGAGTATGGTTTATATTTAATTTTTAAAATTGATGTATAGTTGATATACAATGTTCCAGGTGTACAGCAAGGTGGTTCAGTTATACATACATGTGTGTGTATATATATATATATATATATATATATATATATATATATATATATATATTCTTTTTTAGATCCTTTTCCATTATAGGTTATTACAAGATATTGCATATATTTCCCTGTGCTATACAGTAGGTCCCTGTTGTTTATCTATTTTATATACAGTAGTGTGTATCTGTTAATCCCAGACTCCTAATTTATCCCCCCTTTCCTCTTTGGTAACCATAAATTTGTTTTCTGTGTCTCTATTTCTGTTTTGTAAATAAGTTCATTTGTATTATTATTTTTTTTAGATTCTACATATAAGTGATGTCGTGATATTTGTCTTTGTCTGGCTACATTTAATTTTATACATCAAAACCACTGTAGCTATTTTGGTAGAGTCATGTTAAATTTCATCAACACATCTCGAGACTTCTGCTTGCAGGAAGACAGAGTAGACATCCTCTCCGCTACCCTTTCTACTAACTACAACTAAAACCCCTGGACATTACATATAAAACAACATGGGAAGACTGAAAGGTGGAGAGAAGAAGGCAGACTGGCTAGAAACCTCAGGACTTGAGGCACAACCTAGTGGTAGGCACCCTGGGTTCCTCTTTGCCACAGAAACCCCAGAGTAGATGCTAGAGAAGGTTACAGTCTGGAAATAATGGAGGCTGTCAAAAAAATCATGCTCTCTCTAGTCAGAACACCAGGAGAGGGGCAGCTTAGCCAGAGAGCTACTGCTTAGAAAACAACTGTTCTATTCCAGCCATACCCACAGAACAAACTGTAGCCCTCCCACCGCTCTTCTAGCAGAGGCCGAGTGGGGAGCTGAGACTTCATCCTTGCCAGGCTGCCATGAGTCACTCTCTACCCCCTCCCCCACTGCCAGGTGGTGTGGAGTCAGCACTTCAACCCTTCTGGATGGTAATGAGGATTTCACCCTTACCAAACGGAGAACATATGGGGAGCCTGGACTTTCACCCCCATCTGATGGTGATGAGGTTCCCCCACTACCGCCCAGCAGTACCAAGAAGCCCATGCCACATTAGGTTCCAGCAGAGGCAGTGTGGAAAACCTGTACATCCACCCCCAGCTGATGGCTGTGAATCAATGGCGTCCTACACCTAACGGAATGGTGTCAGAGAAGGTCTGCTAAAACACAAGATTTAAATAAGATTCAGAGTCTTATAACTTAATATCCAAAATATACAATTTTCAATTGGAAATTATTTACACCAAGAACCAGGAAGACCTCAAATGGAATGAGGAAAGACAACTAACCAACACCAACACAGATGACACAGATGTTAGAATTATCTGACAGAGATTTTAAAGCAGGCATCATAAAAATGCCTCAACAAGCAATTACAAACAGGCTTGAAACAAATGAAAAAAAAAAGAAAAATGTCAGCCAAAAAAAAGTCTCAACAACAACAACAAAAGAAGATATAAAGAAAAGCCAAATGAGGATTTTGGAACTAAAATAATCCAACAATTGGTTAAAAAAATTCAATGGATGTGCTCAATAACAGAATGGAGAGAATAGAAGAAAGAATCTGTGGATGACAAGGTATAACATAGAAATTACAGAAACTGAATAATGGAGAGAAAATAAACTAAAAAAGATCATGTGACCATAGTCCCATAGGAGAGGAGAAATAGGGTAGAGCTGAGAAAAGTATTCAAAGAAATAATCACTGAAAACTTCCCAAATTTTGTAAACAAACAAACCTATAAATATATGAATTCAAGAAGCTGGGAAAATTCTAAATGGGAAAAACCCATGGAAATTCATGCCAAAACACATCATAGTCCAATTTCTGTAAACTAAAGACAAAGAAAAAACCTTGAAAGCTTCTAAAGAGAAACAACTCCTTACCTATATGGGAAAAACAATTGTAATGACAGTGGATTTCTTATCAGAAACCATAGAGATCAGAAAGAAGTGGAACAATGTTTTTCAAGTGCTAAAAGAAAAGAGCCATCAATCCAGAATTCTATGTACAACAGAAGTATCCTTCAGAAATAAAGGGGAAATAAACACATTCTTAGATGAACGAAAACTAAGAGAATTTAGGTTTCCACTAGACCTAATTTAAAAGAATGACTAAAGGAAGTTCTCTAGACAGAAAGGAAATGACAAAAGAGAAAATCTTCAAACATTAGGAAGGAACAACATGGGAAGAGCAAAAATCTGAATGAATACAGAGACTTTCCTTCTCTTGAATTTTCTAAATTATGTCTGACAGTTGAAGAAAAAATTATAACATTGTCTGTCTCAATGTGTGTAGAAGAAATATTTAAGACAATTATAGATGGTGGAGGATAAAGGAGCATAAAGGCAGGTAAAGTTTCTATGCTTCATAAAAGTGGTAAAGTGTCAGCACTTTATGTGTATGCTTTGATAAAGTATGTGTATATAACATAATATCTAGAGCAACCACTAAAAAGACTATATAAATAGACACACTCAACAAATCCTATACAAACTCCTGCAGAAAATGGCCAGTATTACCTTGATACCAAAACCAGACAAAGAAAATATAAAAAAGATGGGGCTTCCCTGGTGGCGCAGTGGTTGAGAATCTGCCTGCCAATGCAGGGGACACGGGTTCAAGCCCTGGTCTGGGAAGATCCCACATGCCGCGGAGCAACTGGGCCCGTAAGCCACAATTACTGAGCCTGCGCGTCTGGAGCCTGTGCTCCGCAACAAGAGAGGCCGCGATAGTGAGAGGCCCGCGCGCCACGATGAAGAGTGGCCCCCACTTGCCGCAACTACAGAAAGCCCTCGCACAGAAATGAAGACCCAACACAGCCATAGATAAATAAATAAATAAACAAACAAATAAATAAATAAAATAAAAAAAAAAAGAAAATATAAAAAAGAGAAAAGTAGAGATCAATACCTCTCATGAATATGATACACAATTCTTAACAAAATATAAACAAGTAGAACTCAGCATTTTATAGAAAAATTATACACTACATTTAAGTGGGGTTTATTACTGGGATGCAAGGCTAGTTTAATATTTGAAAATCAATCAATTAATATAATTCACCATATTAACAGTTTACGGAAGAAAAATCACTTGATCATATCATCAATGCAGAAAAAGCATTTGACAAAATTTAATACTCATTCATGACAAAAACTCCCATTAAAACTAGGAACAGAGGGGAACTTTCTCAACTTGGTAAAGAACATCTACAAAAACCATACAGCTAACATCATACTTAAATGTTAAAGACTGAATTCTTTCCCCTTAAGACTGGGAAAAAGTGAGGATGCTCTCTCTCAACCTGCTATTCAACATAGTACTGGTAGTCCTAGCCAGTGAAATAAGTCAAGAAAAAGAAATAAAAGTAACACAGATCAGAAAGAAAGACCTAGCACTGTCCTTATTTGCAGATGACAGGATGGTTTATGTAGAAAATCAGAAGGAAGCTACAAAAAATACTATAACTCATAAATGATTTTGTCAAGGTCACAGGATACATGATCAACATACACAAATCAATGGTATTTCCACACACTAACTCTGAACACATGGGTCTCAAATTTTTAAATATCATACTATTTGCAATAGCTCAAAAATTAAATACTGAAGTATAGGTATAAAATAACATCTTCAGTACTTGTATGCTAAAAACTATTAAATGCTGATGAAAGAAATCAAAGAAGATCTAAACAACTGGAGAGACATACCATATTCATGAATTGGAAGACTCTCAACACAGTAAAGATGTGAATTCTCTCTAAATTGATGCATAGATTAAATGCAATTTCTATCGTAATCTCAGTAAGGTGTTTTGAAGAAAGGCGATTATTACCAATTTAGAATTCTATACCCCAGATAAATAGAAAGAAAAAATTCATCACCAGCAGGCCTGCAGTAAAGAATTCTAAAGGGAGATCTCCAGACAGAGGGAAAATGACTCTATGGGAGGCAGAGCATACAAAAGGAATAAAGAGACTTGAAAGGGCAAATATGTTGATAAATATTGATTGTTTAAAGCAATACTAGTAATGGCTTTTGGGGATTAAATTATATGTAGAATTAAAACACATGACAGCAACAACACAAAATATGGGAGTGTGTAATAAATGACATAAATTCTAAGGTTCATACATTGACCAGAAAGAGGTAAAAGTGCTAACTTAAGATAAATTCTAATAACTCAAAAATGCGTGTTGTAAACTCTAGGGTAACCATGAAAAGAATAATAAGAAATGTATAACTAACAAGATAGTAGAGGGGAAAACAGAATGATAAACATCCTTAAATAATTCAAAAGAGTACAAGAAAGAGAAGAAAGAAACATAATAACAAAAAACAAACAGCAAGATAACAGATTTAAACCAAAAGAGCATTTATATTAAATGTGGATGGACTAAATATTCCAATTAAAAGACACTGTCGGGCTTCCCTGGTGGCGCAGTGGTTGAGAATCTGCCTGCCAATGCAGGGGACACGGGTTTGAGCCCTGGTCTGGGAAGATCCCACATGCCGTGGAGCAACTGGGCCCGTGAGCCACAATTACTGAGCCTGCGCGTCTGGAGCCTGTGCTCCGCAACAAGAGAGGCCGCAATAGTGAGAGGCCCACATACCGCGATGAAGAGTGGCCCCCGCTTGCCGCAACTGGAGAAAGCCCTCGCACAGAAACGAAGACCCAACACAGCCATAAATAAATAAATAAAAATTAAAAAAAAAGACACTGTCAGCCTGCCTTAAAAACCAACTATATACTATTGACAAAAGAAACCATAAATATAATGACACAGATATTTGACAGTAAGTAGGTAGAGAAAGATATATCATTCAAAAATAAGCAAAAGTAAAGCTGGTAAGTTTTACTGCTATCAGATGAAGTAGACATTATTAAGACATGAGATAAAGAGGGATATTTCATTGTGTGGTCCGAGCACATACTCTGAATGATTTCAAATCCTTTGAAATTTATTGATACAATCTTTATGTCTCACCATGTAGTCAATTTGGAAAATTGTTTACTTGAAAAGAATATATATTTATTCTGCAATTGGTAGGTGCCATGTGGTATATACGTAAATTAAGTTAAGCTCTTTATTTATGTTCATCTAATCCCTACTGATTTTTTTGAATATTGATTCTATCATTTATCAAGAGAATTCTGTTAAAAATCTCCAGTTTTGATTTTAGATTTGTCTATTTCTCTTTCGAGTCTGTCAATTTTTGCTTTGTATATATTTTAGGCTAAATCTTAGGTGTATACACATTTAGTACTGTTATATTTTCAACTGAATTTACTGTGTTGGGGTTTCCTAAGCTTGGGGCTCTGAGCTTTGACACAAATCCACTGTGTGCACAGTATCCCCCCATCCCTGCTTCCGCAACGCCCATGGGGCTTGGAGGGCAAGGGAAACTGACATAAACATGGAACTTGTGCTGCTTGCTACGCTGTGAGTGATGAAGTCCTCTGTCTCTGACCCAGGAGTCTCATGTCTTTTGCCAGCATCCTTGAACCTGTGTTAGGCTGACTAGCTAGCTTGCAAGCAGAGTAGGATCTTCACAGTTCTGGACAGTTTTTGAAGATGGGGATGAGATTCCAACAGAGACCGGGCTTTCTAAAAGAGACAGGACATGGGGCCTCTTGGGCTAGGTTAGGAAATAGGAAAAGATGCCCTAGGATCCTGTAGGGAACTCTCTTACCCAGGTGATAGGCAAAGGGCCAGTGACTAAGGGCCTAACTGTCCTATCAACTGTTTAGAGGTGAAGCAGTGAGAGGTAGGGCTGAACGGGGGCTGATGCTCACTCCCTTCCTGTGTGACTCCAAGGAGCCCCCAAAGTTGATACAGGGCTTCTGGTGGACCAGACCATGGGAAGTTCATTTGGCTGAACTGCAAAAGTGCTCAGATGTGAAAGTAACTGCACCTGGCTCTCTCCCTCTGTACCTCCTGGCCCCTCCCTACTTCTCTACCCTGACATCAGCTGCTTTCATGAAAGGTCGTAGGGATGGGGCCCAGGTCTCCCTACCCCAGAGGAGGACCAGAGGTCACATGTACCTGTCCAACTGAGCTGGGACACCTCATGGAGGAGAGGAGCTCAAACTTTTATGGCTCTGTTGGAGAAAGGTGCCAAAGTCACCATCCCACACAGTCACAAGGGGAAGGGGCATTTGAGTTCAACTGATGGGGGTTGGGTATGCTCATAGTGGGGAACAGAAGCTCGTGGGATCCTGTGAGCGGTGGCGCCCTTGGGTCTAATCCAGGGCAACCTTGTTTCTGCTTCTACACTTGAATGTACCACAGGAATTAAGTCCACATGCATGGACATCCCATCCCATAAGTGCCAGAGGGGATTCTCCTGGTCAGAAGAGCCACAGGTAGAGAAGGGCCGGTGGGGAAAATGCTCCTGCCATTTACTCCTCGTGGATGGGTCAGGGTTGCATGTGAGGGCTCTACCCACGGTGTCCAAGCTTTCACCTTGTAGATAGTGACTGCTGGCCTGCACATCAGAAGCTCAGCCTCAGGGCCTGGACTCTGTGATATCACACCTCAGCCAGCTGGGTGGCTGATAAGTCCCAAAAAATTTCAGGGGTCTCCTTGCCAAGTCAAGTTCCTTGGGATGCTGTTGGGGATTCGCAATGCTCAATCCCTCTGGCAGTCAAGGAAAACTGCTGTACCTTCAGCCCCCACACCCCACTTCCCAAAGAAGGCTCCTCCTTAGGCTCTGGGTTGAAGATGCAATGTGCCTCACCTGGGCATTCTAGTTGGTCTTTTATGACCTCCAACTTGCAAATCAGCCGCCTGTGAGTGGAGCCAGCCCATCAGGCTATGTTAGAAGTGGTCCAGCAAACTCTGGGCATATTTGCTACTTTTGGGGCCCTTTGAGTTCCAAGTGTCTGTGGCCAGTGCTCTTGCTGACTGGAACCTCTGGAAAGGGGAGGCGGCATCCACCCAGAGGTGCCCTTTGGGGTTTCAGACTTGTCACATCCCTGACATGGCTACCATGTTCATCCCTTTGGGAAAGCTGCAATTAACCTGCTACTGGACTCTGGCCAAAACTGGACACCTCCCCCGTGGAGGCCCGGTGACCCTGGCCTGATATTCCCATTTTGGGGTGGTCAACTCAGCTTCAGTGCAAAACAAGGTGAGAAGTGCCCAATGAGCGTCACTCGTCAGATGCAAATGGTGTATTCAAGCACACAGCAGGCCTGGTCACAGCAGCCTCTGGGTTTTACATGAAAAAGTGGCAGCTGCCCCTCTGGAAGAAACTATCCCCCACTCCGAGCCTGAAGCAGAGCTGCTGGCTCAGCAGGGCCCTGGACACACGGAAGCCCCTGAATGCCTGGGCTGCGCACTGATGCATCAGCTAAGCTGAGCCTGGTAGTGGCGGCTGTGTGGCCCCAGTGCCAGCTCTGCAGATACCAAAGTGGACTTGGTCATTCTGTCCAGTGGGCAGGGCTCAAGGCTGTTCTCATAGCTCTGGCCAGCACTCCCTGGAGGAAGTTTGTTATGTCTTTACTGATCCTTGGGCTGTTTGGCCTACTAGTTTGTTCTGTTACTTGGAAAACCACAGACTGGTAGATTAAAGACGCACTTTTTTGGAGCCAGGAAATGTGATGAGAAATCACACATGCTGATCAAACTATCTGGGTCAGTCTTGTCCACGGGCATGGTGAGGGCCTGTCCTCCGATGAGACTAACTGAAATCAAGCTGCTTGTTGAGGCCGCACCTCCCAGACCACCACCACTGCTGCCTGGACCCCTTGCTGCACTGTACACGGTGACTGCCACCACACAGGGCCACTGAAGGAAGGACTCCTAGGTCTGATGCAGAGGCTGCCGCTACACACCACACCTGGGACTCCTGCCAAGAGTCAACCCGTTTGTCTTGTGGTGGAGGAGGATGCCCTGGCCCTGCCTGCTCCTGGTGGGCAGACTGTCAGCTTCGCCTCACTGCTGTTGACTCTTTTAACAGAGTTAACTCAGGCCACAACATTGTGACGCTTGAAACTAATCTATGATATGCTTTTGGCTTTCCAGACCACATTCAGTCTGACAATGATATATGTTTTATAAAAAGGGCACTCAGTGATGGGCTGACAGTTGAGATATGAAATGAGATTTCTACATTCCCTACCATCCCCAGGCATCCGGTACAGCTGAATATTGGGTTGCCCTCTAAAAAAGAGACTCAAATGACTTCTGGCTCTCCCTCTCTCCTCTTCTGGGTGTGTACCTGTTTTAGTCAGCTCATGCTGCTATAACAAAATACCATAGACTGGGAGGACTAAACAGTGGAAATATATTGATCACAGTTCTGGAGGCTGGAAGTCCAAGAGCAAGGTGCTGGCGAGGGCTCTCTTCCTGGTTTGCAGACAGCTGCATTCTCACTGTGTCCTCATATGGCAGGAAGAGAGCAAGCTCTGGTTTCTCTTTCTCTTCTTAGAAGGACACTAATCCCATCATGGGGCCCCACCCTCCTGACATCATCTAAACTTAATTACCTCTCCAAAGCCCCATCTCTAAATAACATCACATGGAGGGGGGTGTTAGGGCTTCAATATGTGGATTTGGGGGAGACACAAACATCCCATCCATAATGGTACCTTAGTATGGCAGTTTGTTCACTGTATGCCTGTCCTAGAAAGGGATCATCCCCGCTCAGCTCTTCCCTAGTAATGAACAGGATGAACAGGGTAGGGGGTTACACAGAGCTGGCTGGAAAATTTAATTCCATCCTGACCATTTCTCGGTTATATTAAAATTGCTTGTAAAATTGCTTCCAGTTTATGAATGGTTTTATCTTACATTTCTAATGTTATGTGAAATTACTAGTGACATATTTGGGAATGAAATCTAATGGTCACGTCTTAGGGCCTTCAACTCCTTGAGAAATTTCAATCAAGTGAGAATGTTTATAATACCTATTTCCAACAAGTTGTGAAAGTACTTAATTAAAACTTTTTTTTTTTTTAGGAAAGAATAATACTAAGAGGATCGGAAGAGTTGGAGGAGCATCGCATTATTTACAATAAGCCATCTGTCATTATTAAGAATACATTTTTTTTTTTTAAAGCTTTTTTTTTTTTTTAAAAGCACTTTTCTTTTTTATAGCTACTTTATTTATTTATTTTATTTTATTTTTGGTTGTGTTGGGTCTTCGGTTCATGCGAGGGCTTTCTCTAGTTGAGGCAAGTGGGGGCCACTCTTCATCGCGGTGCGGGGACCGCTCTTCATCGCGGTGCGCGGGCCTTTCACTATCGCGGCCCCTCCCGTTGCGGGGCACAGGCTCCAGACGCGCAGGCTCAGTAGTTGTGGCTCACGGGCCCAGCTGCTCCGTGGCATGTGGGATCTTCCCAGACCAGGGCTCGAACCCGTGTCCCCTGCATTAGCAGGCAGATTCTCAACCACTGCGCCACCAGGGGAGCCCAAGAATACATTTTAATAAAGGGTGTTATTGTTTCAGTAAATAAATAATGAAACATGAAGGATAAGAACTGCAAGTAATACTAGAAAATTAAGGCGCTCAAACGTACATTTAGTTCAGAGTCAGAGAGTCAGAGCCTAATAGATTACCACGTTAACAAAGTTTAATATAATAAACCTTGTCATGGTTTCATTTAAATGGTGTACTTGTCAGCTCTACAGTGCTTTTTTGACTAAGATTCAGTAATTGTATTTTAATGATAAGTGGGCTTATTAATATAAAATAATGGTACTCTTAATTCTAAATGAGAACGTATTAAAATTAACATTACAAAATTAAATAGACCAGCATCTATTACATGAAGACACTGATGCTTATGCTAACAAATTGGTAAATTCTTGCCATGCGCAAGTCATCTTATTAAGGCTAAATGAGAAATGCAATCAAGGGCCTCACATGACAGTGCCCCTGGATGGCTGGTCGGAGACATAATTAGACACAACATGTCTGCACTTAGTAATTTTTTTTTTTCCAGACTGTGAATTAGCAACCTGTCTCACCTTACTTTTACAAAGCCTTTTTATAAACAACCAGGCTGGGAGAAATGAAAACTGGGTTGCCCCAAAGTGAAAGAAAATGACAAGATTCTTGCTTATAAGGTATGAAACTCAACAGAGTGGCTGTCACACCTAAGAGCCCAACACATCAAATATGAAAGTGGCTGGACCCCATCCATCCTCTGAATGGGATCTGAGCTGGCGGTGGCTACTCGCAAGAGCCAGTAGGTGCAGCGGACGGGGTGGGGGTGGGAGCCTGTCAGGGAAATGGGGGGAGTGGGAGGGGACATGCTAATGAGGCCTGTGGTCTGCATTTATGACCGACCTCCCATTCTTACTCACAAACCCCCGATCTGTCTGGCGTTTCTCAGGTGAGAGGAGATTCCCTGCCTGGCCCTGTGGAGAGCCAAGTTTGATGTGTTCAAGACAATCTGTGCAGCTCCATGCCCCTTGGCAGGGACGGGCTTTGGTGTGGCCACAGGCTGCCACTTGGCCCATGACATGTAACAGGAAATGTGCTGGGCGGCTACTGGGAAATTGTTGGTCACCCTTCAGAAGGGAACATGGGGCCTCTCCCTTGCTGCCCTGGATGATGCTGGGTGAGGATGTGTCACTGGGTGCATCTACAGCCACACTGTACCCGAGTGGAGGCAGCACTGACCCGCCAGCTGAGGACAGGAGGGAGGAGCAGAAAGGTGGGTGTGCCTGGGTTCCCCCACTCCCCCTCACCCAGGACACTGCGGAGCTGCCAGCCTTGCCCCCAGACTTACTGTGTGTGGGGTATAAAAACGTGGGATGGAAAGGTGGAACTCCCGCAGGCTGGGTTAGGGTCTCTCCTGCTCACAGCAGGACCCACAGTACACCCGCCAGCTCTGTGTGGGGTGCATGTTCCCATTTTACAGACAAGGAAACAGACTCAGGGAGAGAAATAAACCTGCCCAGGGTGCACTGACTCTTAAAGGAGCCCTCTCACCCAGGGCAAAGTCAGATCATGAACATACCTGGTCTAATTCAGTCGGACATGGTTGAGTTTGGGGCAAGCAGTTTTAACTTCTGTGAGCCGCTATCATTTCAAAAAATAGATTCTTCACCAAGTAGCAGAGCTGCAGCTCAAGCGAAGTAAGATTCCACATGCCGTGCAGCGGGGCCAAAATATATGTGTGTGTGTGTGTGTGTGTGTGTGTGTGTGTGTATGAAGTCGCAGACCAGTCCTACTACTAGGCTTCTTTGGAGAGACCAGGGGCACCCAGTCCCCCTTTCCGGTATGCTCTTGCTCTCTCTTGCTGGTTTCTCTCATTCCATTTTTTCTTTGAAAGTTTTGAAAAGGGCTGAGAGCAATACTCCCATCCCTCAGGACCAAGCAAATGCCAACTCTCTGTCATAATCTGCTTCAGCTCATGCCTTTCAATGTATTGAATAAAAGAAAACAACACTAAAGATCAAGTTTAAGTTCCCTTTATGTGCCTCCCCAATTTTCATTCTCATTCCTCCCTCCCCAGAGGGACCACCACATGAATTTGGTAACTTTTTCATTATATAACACGAAGATAATGTCTTTTAAGTCGTATCATAAGTAACATTAATATACCATTAAATGTTGAAAAATGTGTGCTGTGCACAAGGCTCTGCCTCTAGTTTCCACATCAAAACCATACTATCTCCTTCTCTCCCATGTTCCTTCCCCTGTGGTCTCTGTCTCCCTCCCACCCCCACTCTCTGGGATCACCAGTGTCCAGGCAGAGCAAGCTTATAGAGGAATGGAATATGGAATAATTGGCTGGGACTCAAAAAATTATTATCACAAAAAACAAAAGAAAAGAAAAGATATGGGACATTCTTGTAGAGAGACTAAAGAGCCATAACCAAATGCAACGTAGAAACTTTGGGTCTTGGAATGAAAAAAAAATTAAAAATGAGATTTGGGGGCTAACTGGGAAAATATGAATATGAGCTCTGTATTAGATAGTATATTAAGTGAATGTTATTTTTCTTAGGAGTGATAGTGTTCTGGTTTTATAGGAGAATTTTCAGAAGATACATATTTGCAATACAGATTCAAATGGTTCAGGAAAAGTTTTATATACTTATGTATAAGTTTTTTATATATATAGGTGTATGTATATATATATATATATATATATATATAGAGAGAGAGAGAGAGAGAGAGAGAGAGAGAGAGAGAGAGAGAGAGAGAGAGAGAGAGAGAGAGAGAGAGAGAGAGAGAGAGAAATAAAGCAAATGTGACAAAACTGAAAATTGGTGATTCTTGGTGCAAGATTTATAGATACTAATCTTCCAACTTTCCGTAGATTTGAAAATGAATGCCATGTGAGTCTGTCCTGCAGTTTTACACGTATGAGTGGAGACATTCTATCCTGGTGCCCAAGACACTTCCTTACTTGTAAAGGAATTGACTCACTTGTCTTAAGTTTTAAAAGATTGGTTGAATTCAGTTAAACATATTTGGGGGGAACCTAACTGATGCTTGTTGGACTGAACCTAACTGATACTTGTTGGACTGAAATTTTCTCCTCTTCAATAGATGAGTTGGAATTTTAACAGTTTGGTTATAATGTTTTATTTTTTCAGAGGCACAGAGCCCTGAAGCTTACAGGTGATTCCTCTGGCACATTTCATGTCCATGCCCTTTCACACCCATGCAGACAGCATTCATAAATCATCATCCTTTTCAAGGCAGACATGCTAATCAATCATCACTCTTCCCACAAAGGAGACAGAAGACCTGCTCATCCTTGATTCAGAGCTTTATGCAATAATGGCCAAAGTTGACAATGATGCTGGAATAAATTATTCACCCATAAAGTGGGCTTTGGAAAATCTGTATTTGAAGAACTGAGACCAAAGGGTCTAAGATAGTGAAGGGCTTGGAGAGGCAGCTGGCAGAGTGGTTAAGTGCAGGAACTCTGGAGGTAGACTTCATGAGTTCAAATCTCAGTTCCACTGTTTCTTAGTGGTGTGACCTTGGGCAAGTTACTAACCTCTCTGTGTCTTGGTCCCCTCTTCTGAAAAATGGGGATAGTAACAGTATTGACCTAATAGAGTTTTTACGAATAATACATTATGTAACATTTGGAAATCACTTAAAACAGGGCTTGATGTATAGAAAGCATCGTATATGTGTTTTTGTTAAAACAGGTCCAAAACCCTTGGTTAAATCAAGGAGTGTATTTGCAAATAAACCAATGGCAAATGAATGAATGAACCAATACCCTTTGGCTTAAAAAGTACCTTCACATACTAAGGTCCTTTTGGGGGTAAGCAGGGTTGCTTTCGCATTCACAGAGGAAACGTCTAAGAAAAGGAAGCTCTTTTTGTGCAGACTGCCTGGTGCTGCTCAGTAAGGTCCATTGGCGCACAAGGAGGTGAGGAGCCATCTAAGATCTTCTACTGGGCTTCACTGCAGTATTTTTTTTTTAGAGGTTTTGCTTGTTTACTTGTTTCACCTCATTGCTTCATCCAAAGCTTCACATAATGGTGTATGGCCATCTGATTCTGAGAGGTGAGTGCCAGAAAGAGAAGACAGTCCACCACTTCTTTGGGTGTGAACATAGGTGAACCTTGTGCATTTTCTGATTGACTCACAACTTTGTTCACTTTTGGTTAATTCCTCCCTCCCCCAACCCAAGAGTAACCCTGCCTCATCACCCTCCTTGCACCATCAAACTTCACCCAGGCAACAGTACCATTGGCCATTTAAAATTATTGCCTGTTTGTTTTTTAATTTTATTTCGCTGCAGTACTTTTATTGAATTTTATAGAAGTATCAGTTCATAGCACATTGGGAATTTTAAAAAAAAAGTGGCCCTTCAGTACACATGGCTTGAGAAGCACTGTCTAGAGGTCATTGGAAATGCAAATTACACTCTTAAATCAAGTAGGTGTCTGCAAATAGCATGACAATTTTTTTGCCTACCTTCATTGTTTAGGTTGTGGTATTTGGAGAAAGAGACTTTAAAGAAAAAAGTTGAGTAGGTGTAAGGGGAAAGGAATCCTGTAAGGAATATAAGTGAGGAATAGGAGCTCAGCTAGCCTTATAGTTACCAAGTCCAAGGGACCAAAGAAAATGACTCTAAACACTCTGAAGTATTTCTTACATCCCTACAACCTCCCATGATTTTTACTTTTGTTATTCTCTATTTAATTACTCTCAATTTCTTTGTAAGGCTTAACAAAAAGTAATTTTAAATAATAAATTATTTTAAATTGTGTACATGTGTGTAGAACAGCAAAGAAAGTGGGAGAGGAAGGCTTTGTCGTCCAACGTTAGAAGAGAGAAGCTACCATCTCTGAGACAAGGGGGAGGACATAGGTTTAAAGAGAAAAAAGGATCAGAGAAAATAAAAGTCCTCTGTGTCAACAATCCTTTGAAATGTATATCTAAGATTGAAATAAAATGTGGTAAATCCCTAATGACCAAAAAATAAATATGGAATGGAAATTAGAAATATGCTCTTAACCTGCAACTACCTGTGGGTGGAGACATTTTGCCCATTTAATCACTACACAAGAACCAGAAAAAAGGCCTTGAGGCCTGTGATGTGGGGAATTGGGATTGAGGACCCCTTCCCTACTCCCCCAAACATAAAGTTAGGACCCTCAAAAACTATTCCTTGAGTCCAAGGATTAGAAGTAATTTTTCTACTGGCAAAGGAAGCTGAGAAGTACATTTGTCTCTTCTAGACTGGGATTAGCAAAGGAGAAAAAAAAAGAAAGCCAAAAACAACTTCTCCCAGAAATGTTGTAACTATTGACTTGGCTCTGATTTGAGCTAAAATTGATTTGTGGCTTGGAATCCCTAAGCCAAGAAATTACCATAAAAGTTGGTTATAGGATGGTAATTTCCCTTGGGAGTCTGGCAAAAACGATCAAACAAATATATTGCTCAACGTCACTGAGTACACTCTCAACACAGGCCATACAAGATTCCCACAGATAAATGTCCTGCTCACAACCCCAAATTACAAACCTAACAGGAAACAAGCTTTGTAAGAGCCACAGACACAAAATCAGCTATTCATAGATATCTATGAACTTAAGGTTAAGAATTGTCAGCTAGAAACTATAAACAAGTATATTTAAAATGTTAAAGACATAAAAGAATGAAATGCAACACGACCAAAGAATAGGAGGTAGGTTTGGAAAACAAAAATAGAAGTTAAAAATGGAAGATGACAATTAAGATAAAAAACTCAGAATCAGTTTAATAACAGATTAGACATCACTGAAGAAAAAAATTAATATACTTGAAGATAAGTCAGAAGATATTAACCAGAATGCAACTAAGAGGGCAAAAAAGAGAGAGAGAGAGAATACAAAAAAGAGGTTATGAGACAAGAAGAACAGACTGAAAAGTTCTAACACTGTCTAATTGAAATTTGGAAAAAAATGAGGCCAAGGCAATAGTGAAGAGATTCTGACTGAGGATTTTCCAGAAGAAATATATAGAAATAAATTCACAGATTTAATAAGGCTAAGACATTTCAAGCAAGACAAACAAAACTAATATGTTCCTTAGCAAATCCTTGTGAAACTGCAGAATATTAAAGACAAAGAAAAGATCTTAGAGAAGAGTTTAAAAAGATTATGCTCAAAGGAGTGGCAGACTGACAGCTAATGTCTCAAAAGAAACAATGGAAAACAGAAGTCAATAGAATAATATCTTCAATGTGCTGAATGAAAATAACTGGTAACCTAGGATACTATTTCTAAGAAAAATGTTTTTTAAAAATGGGGGTAAAACAAACACATTTTAAAGCTAATAAAAACTGAGAGAGTAACACAGCAGACACTCATCCAAGAAAATTCTAAAGGATGAACTTCAAATAGAAGGAGGATCTGATATGTAAGAAGAAATGAAGAGAAACATAAATGGTAAATATATGGGTACTCTAAATGAACACTGACTGCATAAAACAATAATAATAATGTCTGATGAGATTAAAAACACAGAACTAAAGTATTGATAAATGACACTAACTTATAAGTCAGGAGGGGTGGTGAATAAAATGAATCAAGTGTAAGGTCCCAGTGTTATCTGGGCATAGGTTAAGATGTTGATTAATCTGAGATGTGATTCATATGCGTGTTAGATTTTTTAAGGCAACCTCTCAATAACAGATAGAGAGTGTATACCTTCAAAACTAGTAGAGGAAAAGAATAAAATGATTAAAAAATAATCAGAAGATTTAAAAGAAGGCTTGTAAAGGGAGAAAAAACCCACATAGAACAGGGATAAATAGTGGTTACACTAAAAATTATTTCATTCATTAAAAGATAAAAGTTATCAAACTGATTTTAAGAATAAAGCAACCACATGCTGTTTACAAAAGACACATGTAAAACATAGGCATCCAAAGTGCTAAAGGTTAAAGTATGACAAATGGTGCAAATTTTAACATAAAGAAAGCTAGGATAACTGTATTAATATCAAAGGCAAAAAGCATGACTAGAGTTAAATAGGCACTTCACAATGTTAAGCAACTCAATTCATAAATATGTAACTTTAGTTGCTGTATCTAATACATAGCTTCAGATTTAGATATGATTAAATATCTATAAAAATAAAAGAAGATACAGACAAGTGTACAATCATAATGGGAGATTTTAATGCATCTCTCTCAGTAATTAAAAGAACAAGTATAAAAAATAGATATATAAAATTGAAAAACACAATTAATGACAAAATGGACATATGCAAAACAATGCAGTCACAACAGAAGACTATATTCTTTTCAAGCACACACGGAAAATTAAAGAATGAACCATATTTTGGGCTATAAAGCAAAGTATCTACACATATAGACCATGTACTCTGACCACAGAGCAATTAAGCTAGAAGTCAATAATAACAGCAACTAGGAATATTTCAAAGATTTTCCATATATTTAGAAATCGAGAAACAGTTCCAATAATTCATGGGTCAAAGAATAAATCAAAGTGAAAATTAGAAAGATTTTGGGGGCTGTATAATAGTGAAAACACTACATTTCAAAACTTGTGGGATATAGCTAAAATAATCAGAGAGAATTAATAACTTTCAATGCTTATAAGAGAAAAGAAGAGGGGCTAAGAATTAATGAATTAAGCATTCATCTCAGGAAGTTAGAAAAGAAACATTAAAAATGTAGAGAGAGACCTTCAAGATGACAGAGGAGTAAGACGTGGAGATCACCTTCCTCCCCACAAATACATCAGAAATACATCTACATGTGGAACAACTCCTACAGAACACCTACTGAATGCTGGCAGAAGACCTCAGACTTCCCAAAAGGCAAGAAACTCCCCACATACATGGGTAGGGCAAAAGAAAAAAGAAAAACCAGAGACAAAAGAATAGGGATGGGACCTGCACCTCTGGGAGGGAGCTGTGAAGGAGGAAAAGTGTCCACTCACTAGGAAGCCCCTTCACTAGGGGAGATGGGGGGTGGGTGGGGGGGAAGCTTCGGAGCCACGGAGAAGAGCGCAGCAACAGGGGTGCAGAGGGCAAAGTGGAGAGATTCCTACACAAAGGATCAGTGCTGACCAGCACTCACCAGCCCGAGAGGCTTGTCTGCTCTCCCACCGGGGCGGGTGGGGGCTGGGAGCTGAGGCTTGGGCTTCGGAGTTCAGATCCCAGGGAGAGGACTGGGGTTGGTTGCTTGAACACAGCCTGAAGGGGGCTAGTGTGCCACAGCTAGCCGGGAGGGAGTCAGGGAAAAAGTCTGGAACTAACTAAGAGGCAAGAGTCCATTATATCGGGGTGCGTGAGAAGAGGGGATTCAGAGCACCACCTAAACAAGCTACAGAGATGGGCATGAGCCGTGGCTATCAGCGTGGACATCAGGATGAGCATGAGACACTAAGGCTGCTGCTGCAGCCACCAAGAAGCCTGTGTGCAAGCACAGGTCACTATCTACACCTCCCCTCCCGGGAGCCTGTGCAGTCCACCACTGCCAGGGTCCTGTGATCCAGGGACAACTTCCCCGGGAGAACACACGGTGTGCCTCAGGTTGGTGCAACGTCATGCTGGTCTCTGCCGCCCCAGGCTTGCCCCACATTCCGTACCCCTCCCTCCCCCACCCGGCCTGAGTGAGCCAGAGCCACCTAATCAGCTGCTACTTTAACCCTGTCCTGTCTAAGCGAAGAACAGACGCCCTCAGGTGACCTACATGCAGAGGCAGGGCTAAATCCAAAGCTGAACCCTGGGAGTTGTGCGAACAAAGAGGAGGAACCCACAGGAGCAGCAGATTAAACCTCCACAATCAACTTGATGTACCCTGCATCTGTGGAATACCTGAATAGACAAGGAATAATCCCAAAATTGAGGTGGTGGACTTTGGGAGCAACTGTAGACTTGGGGTTTGCTTTCTGCAAATAATTTGTTTCTGGTTTTATGTTTATCTTAGTTTACTATTTAGAGTTTATTATCATTGGTAGATTTGTTTATTGATTTGGTTGCTCTCTTCCTTTTTTTAATATATATATATATATATATATATATATATATATATATTTCCTTTTTCTCTTTTTGTGAGTGTGTATGTGTATGCTTCTTTGTGTGAGTCTGTCTATATAGCTTTGCTTTTACCATTTCTCCTAGGGTTCTGTCTGTCTGTGTTTTTGTTCTGTTTTTAGTATAGTTTTTAGCGCTTGTTATCATTGGTGGATTTGTTCTTTGGTTTGGTTGCTCTCTTCTTTCTTTCTTTCTTTAAATTACTTTTTAATTATTTTATTTTTAATAATTTTTTTATTTTAATAACTTTATTTTCTTTTCTTTTCTTCTCCCTTTTCTTCTGAGCCATGTGGCTAACAGGGTCTTCGTGCTGAAGCCAGGTGTCAGGCCTATGCCTCTGAGGTGGGAGAGCCAAGTTCAGGACACTGGTCCAACAGAGACCTCCTGGCTCCACATAATATCAAATGGCTAAAGCTCTCCCAGAGATCTCCATCTCAACGCTAAGACCCAGCTCCACTCAACAACAAGCAAGCTACAGTGCTAGACACACTATGTGAAACAACTATCAAGACAGGAACACAACCCCTCCCAATAGCAGAGAGGATGCCTAAAATCATAAAACGGTCACAGACACCACAAAATACACCACCAGACGTGGTCCTGCCCACCAGAAAGACAAGATCCAGCCTCATCCACCAGAACACAGGCACCAGTCCCCTCCACAAGGAAACCTACACAACGCAGTGAACCAACCTTAGCCACTGGGGACAGACACCAAAAACAACGGGAACTACGAACTTGCAGCCTGTGAAAAGGAGACCCCAAACAAAGTAAGTTAAGCAAAATGAGAAGACAGAGAAACACACAGCAGATGAAGGAGCAACGCAAAACCCCACCAGACCAAACAAATGAAGAGGAAATAGGCAGTCTACCTGAAAAAGAATTCAGAGTCATGATAGTAAAGATGACCCAAAATCTTGGAAATAGAATGGAGAAAATACAAGAAACGTTTAACAAGGACCTAGAAGAACTAAACAGCAAACAAACAATGATGAACAACACAATAAATGAAATTAAAAATACTCTAGAAGGAATCAACAGCAGAATAACTGAGGCAGAAGAACGGATAAGTGACCTGGAAGATAAAATAGTGGAAATAACGACCACAGTGCAGAAGAAAGAAAAAAGAATGAAAATAATTGAGGATGGTCTCAGAGACCTCTGGGACAACATTAAACGCACCAACATTCGAATTAGAGGGGTCTCAGAAGACGAACAGGAAAAGAAAGGGACTGAGAAAATATTTGAAGAGATTAGCTGAAAACTTCCTTAATATGGGAAAGAAAACAGTCAATCAAGTCCAGGAAGCACAGAGAGTCCCATACAGGATAAATCTAAGGAGAAACACGCCAAGACACATATTAATCAAACTATCAAAAATTAAATACAAAGAAAAAATATTAAAAGCAGCAAGGGAAAAGCAACAAATAACATACAAGGGAATCCCCATAAGGTTAACAGCTGATCTTTCAGCAGAAACTCTGCAAGCCAGAAGGGAGTGGCAGGACATATTTAAAGTGATGAAAGGGGAAAATCTACAACCAAGATTACTCTAGCGAGGAAGGATCTCACTCAGATTCAATGGAGAAATTAAAAGCTTTACAGACAAGCAAAAGCTAAGAGAATTCAGCACCACCAAACCAGCTTTACAACAAATGCTAAAGGAACTCCTCTAGGCAGGAAATACAAGAGAAGGAAAAGACCTACAATAACAAACCCAAAACAATTAAGAAAATGGTAATAGGAACATACATATCGATAACTACCTTAAATATAAATGGATTAAGTGCTCCCACAAAAGACACAGACTGGCTGAATGGATACAAAAACAAGACCCGTATATATGCTGTCTACAAGAGACCCACTTCAGACTTAGGGACATATACAGACTGAAAGTGAGGGGATGGAAAAAGATATTCCATGCAAATGGAAATCAAAAGAAAGCTGGAGTAACAATTCTCATATCAGACAAAATGGACTTTAAAATAAAGACTATTACAAGAGACAGAGAACGACACTACATAATGATCAAGGGATCAATCCAAGAAGAAGACATAACAATTGTAAATATTTATGCACCCAGCATAGGAGCACCTCAATACATAAGGCAAATGCTAACAGCCATAAAAGGGGAAATCGACAGTAACACAATTATAGTAGGGGACTTTAACACCCCATTTTCACCAAAGGACAGATCATCCAAAATGAAAATAAATAAGGAAACACAAGCTTTAAATGATACATTAAACAAGATGGACCTAATTGATATTTATAGGACATTCCATCCAAAAACAACAGAATACACTTTCTTCTCAAGTGCTCATGGAACATTTTCCAGGATAGATCATATCTTGGGTCACAAACCAAGCCTCGGTAAATTTAAGAAAATTGAAATCATATCAAGTATCTTTTCCGACCACAATGCTATGAGACTAGATACCAACTACAGGAAAAAATCTGTAAAATATACAAACACACGGAGGCTAAACAATACACTACTAAATAACCAAGAGATCACTGAAGAAATCAAAGAGGAAATCAAAAAATACCTAGAAACAAATGACAATGAAAACACGATGACCGAAAACCTATGGGATGCAGCAAAAGCAGTTCTAAGAGGGAAGTTTATAGCAATACAATTCTACCTCAAGAAACAAGAAACATCTCAAATAAACAACTTAACCTTACACCTAAAGTAATTAGAGAAAGAACAATAAAACCCCTAAAGGTAGCAAAAGGAAAGAAATCATAAAGATCAGATCAGAGATAAATGAAAAAGAAATGAAGGAAACAATAGCAAAGATCAATATAACTAAAACTGGTTCTTTGAGAAGATAAACAAAATTGATAAACCATTAGCCAGACTCATCAAGGAAAAAAGGGAGAAGACTCAAATCAATAGAATTAGAAATGAAAAAGGAGAAGTAACAACTGACACTGCAGAAATACAAAGGATCATGAGAGATTACTACAAGCAACTATATGCCAATAAAATGGACAACCTGGAAGAAATGGACAAATTCTTAGGAAAGCACAACCTTCCGAGACTGAACCAGGAAGAAATAGAAAATATAAACAGACCAATCACAAGCACTGAAATTGAGACTGTGATTAAAAATCTTCCAACAAACAAAAGCCCAGGACCAGATGGTTTCACAGGCAAATTCTATCAAACATTTGGAGAAGAGCTAACACCTATCCTTCTCAAACTCTTCCAAAATATAGCAGAGGGAGGAACACTCCCAAACTCATTCTACGAGGCCACCATAATCCTGATACCAAAACCAGACAAAGATGTCACAAAGAAAGAAAACTACAGGCCAATATCACTGATGAACATAGATGCAAAAATCCTCAACAAAATACTAGCAAACAGAATCCAACAGCACATTAAAAGGATGATACACCACGATCAAGTGGGGTTTAACCCAGGAATGCAAGGATTCTTCAATATATGCAAATCAGTCAATGTGATACACCATATTAACAAATTGAAGGATAAAAACCATATGATCATCTCAATAGATGCAGAGAAAGCTTTCGAGAAAATTCAACACCCATTTATGATAAAAATCCTCCAGAAAGTAGGCATAGAGAGAACTTACCTCAACATAATAAAGGACATACATGACAAACCCACAGCTAACATTGTTCTCAATGGTGAAAAACAGAAAACATTTCCTCTAAGATCAGGAACAAGACAAGGTTGCCCACTCTCACCACTATTATTCCACAAAGTTTTGGAAGTTTTAGCCACAGCCATCAGAGAAGAAAAAGAAATAAAAGGAATCCAAATCAGAAAAGAAGAAGTAAAGCTGTCACTGTTTGCAGATAACATGATACTATACATAGAGAATCCTAAGGATGCTACCAGAAAACTACTAGAGATAATCGATGAATTTGGTAAAGTAGCAGGATACAAAATTAATGCACAGAAATCCCTTGCATTCCTATACACTAATGATGAAAAATCTGAAAGAGAAATTAAGGAAACATTCCCATGTAGCACTGCAACAAAATGAGTAAAATACCTAGGAATAAACCTACCTAAGGAGACAAAAGACCTGTATGGAGAAGACTATAAGACACTGATGAAAGAAATTAAAGATGATACAAACAGATAGAGAGATATACCATGTTTTTGGATTGGAAGAATCAACATTGTGAAAATGACTATACTACCCAAAGCAATCTACAGATTCCGTGCAATCCCTATCAAACTACCAATGGCATTTTTCACAGAACTAGAACAAAAAATTTCACAATTTGTATGGGACCATAAAAGACATCAAATAGCGAAAGCAATATTGAGAAAGAAAAACGCAGCTGGAGGAATCAGGCTCGCTGACTTCAGACTATACTACAAAGCTACTGTAATCAAGACAGTTTGGTACTGGCACAAAAACAGAAATATAGATCAATGGAACAGGATAGAAAACCCAGAGATAAATCCACGCACATATAGTCACCTTATTTTTGATAAAGGAGGCAAGAATACACAATGGAGAAAAGACAGCCTCTTCAATAAGTGGTGCTGGGAAAACTGGACAGCTACAAGTAAAAGAATGAAATTAGAACACTCCCTAACACCATACACAAAAATAAACTCAAAATGGATTAAAGACCTAAATGTAAGGCCAGACACTGTAAAACTTTTAGAGGAAAATATAGGCAGAACACTCTATGACATAAATCACAGCAAGGTCTTTTTTGACCCACCTTGTTGAGAAATAAAAATGCAAAGAAAAATAAACAAATGGGATCTAATGAAACTTAAAAGCTTTTGCACAGCAAAGGAAACTATAATCAAGACAAAAAGAGAACTCTCAGAATGGGAGAAAATATTTGCAAACGAAGCAACTGACAAAGGATTAATCTCCAAAATTTACAAGCAGCTCATGCAGCTCAATATCAAAAAAAACAAACAACCCAATCCAAAAATGGGCAGAAGACCTAAATAGACATTTCTTCAAAGAAGATATACAGATTGCCAACAAACACATGAAAGGATACTCAACATTACTAATCATTAGAGAAATGCAAATCAAAACTGCAATGAGGTATCACCTCACACCAGTCAGAATGGCCATCATCAAAAAATCTACAACAATAAACACTGGAATGGGTGTGGAGAATAGGGAACACTCTTGCACTGTTGGTGGGAATGTAAATTGATACAGCTACTATGGAGAACAGTATGGAGGTTCCTGAAAAAACTAAAAATAGAAGTACCATATGACCCACCAATCCCAGTACTGGGCATATACCCTGAGAAAACCATAATTCAAAAAGATACATGTACCACAATGTTCACTGTAGCACTATTTATAATAGCCAGGACATGGAAGCAACCTAAGTGTCTATCAACAGATGAATGGATAAAGAAGATGTGGCACATATATTGAATGGAATATTACTCAGTCATAAAAAGAAATGAAATTGATTTATTTGTACTGAGCTGGATGGACCTAGAGTCTGTCATACAGAGTGAAGTAAGTCAGAAAGAGAAAAACAAATACCGTATGCTAACACATATATATGGAATCTAAAAGAAAAAAAGAAAAAAAAAAGAAAAAAAAATGGTCAGAAGAACCTAGGGGCAAGACGGGAATAAAGATGCAGACCTACTAGAGAATGGACTTGAGGATACAGGGAGGGGGAAGGGTAAGCTGGGACAAAGTGAGAGAGTGGCATGGACATATATACACTACCAAATGTAAAACAGATAGCTAGTGGGAAACAGCCACATAGCACAGGGAGATCAGCTCGGTGCTTTGTGACCACCTAGAGGGGTGGGATAGGGAGGGTGGGAGGGAGGGAGATGCAAGAGGGAAGAGATATGGGGACATATGTATATGTATAACTGATTCACTTTGTTATAAAGCAGAAACTAACACACCATTGTAAAGCAATTATACTCTAATAAAGATGTTAAAAAAAAAGGAATACTTATACTAGAATAAAGTATTAGTTGTTTATCTGAAACGCAAAAAAATCCAAAAAACCTAATGGGAACATTACAGGAAATGAAAGATCAATATTTCTCATGAACATTGATGTCAAAATCCTAATCAAAACACTAGCAAATCAAATTTAGCTATATACAAAAGGCATGATATCATAACTAAATGAGGTTTACTCCAGGAATGTACGAGTGGGTAAACATTTGAAAATCAACAATATAATCCACCAGTGTACTGAAAAAAAGGAGGAAAATCATATGATCACTTCAACAGATGAAGAAAAAGCATTTGATAACTTTCAACATCATTTATGAATGATAAAAACATAGCAAACTAGGAATGGAAGGTAACTGCCTTAATCTGATATGTAGTACCTACAAAAATGCTACAGCTAACATCATATTTAATGGTGAAATAGTACAAATTTCTCTCTGAGACTGGAAACTAGCCAAGGATATCTGCTATTAACTCTCCAATTCAAAAATTTCCTGGAGGGTCTACCCAATGCAACAAGACAAAAAGAACCACCCCCCACCAACTGGAAAGGAAAAAATAAAACTATCATTCTTTGCGGTTTATAGGTCATGAACTTAGAAAGTCCAAAAGATTCTACAAATTACTAGAATTTATAAGTAAATTTAGAAAGGTTCCAGAATACAAGATCAATAAATAAGAAGAAATTGTATTTCTATATCTCAGCTGTTGCTGGCATTTTAAAGATGTTTTTTACAATAAAAAAATACATAAAATGCATAGAGATAATCTAATGAATAACATTCAAGTCCTTTACTTTGAAAACTAAAAAATATTTGTGAGAGAATTAAGGAACATACCATGCCCATGACTAGGAGATTTAATATTGCAGAGATATCAATTTTCTCTCAATTGATCTATAGATTAATTTATATGTAATTAACTTACATAGGTTCCATATTAAATATATAATTATTCTATATAGAGTTCATATACATTAATTTATATAGAAATGCAAAGGCTGTGAATAGCAAAGACAAATCATAAGAAGAAAAACAAAGCTGGAGGACTTACACTGCATGGTAAGACTTAAACTGTGGTCATTTTGTTCCAAGGACAGAAACACCAATGGAACAAAATAAAGTCTGAGTCACACCACACATATACAATCACCTGCTTTATGTCAAAGTTTACCTTGCAGCATAATAGAGAAAGAATGGTTTCAACAATGGTACCAGGGCAGGTGTGTAAACATATGGGAAAACGGACTTTCACCACATGTCACACCATATATAAAAGTTATTTTTAGGTGGGTTGTAGATTTAAATGTGAAAGGCAGGAGTTTTTATCTTCAGAAACCTGGGGAAGGCAAATATTTCTTAAACCAAAATAGAAGTTCTCAAAGTAAAGAAAAAAAAGGTAAATTTAACTACTTTAGTATTAAGATCATCTGTTCATTAAAGTGTATCAGTCAGAGAGTAAAAGGGCAGCCCATAGAGTGGGTGGAGGTATTTGTGATACACATCTGATAAAGGACTCATATTCAGAATGTATAAGGAATTCCCACAAATCAATCAAAAAGACAAAGGTAAAAATGGGCAAAAACCTGAAAAGGCACCCAACAAAAGAGGATATCCAAATGGCCAGTAACATGAAAAGGTACTCAACTTTATCAGCCATCAGAAAATAAAAATTAAAGCCACTATGGGACTACCACACTTCCAACACAGTGACCAAAATGGAAAGACAAAAAATGTGGACTATCCAGAACCCTTAACAGTGGAAGAGCGAATTGGTACATCCACACTTCAGAAAACTATTTGAAAAACTGTTATAAAGCTGAATATATGTAAATCCTATAATCCAGCAATACTGTAATAGGGAAGAAACTTTGTATTCTATTACAAATTAATCACTAGAGGGATGTTTCCTCTAAGCTTAAATTATACATAATGGCCCATCTCTGCGAATCCTGCCTCCCAGGTAATGAGCATTAAGCTAAAATACCTCTGTTTAGCTCACAGGAAACATCCTGACCAGGCCCACCTGTGAATAACTGCTGGAGGAAGAAATTAACACCTCCCCTCCGGAGGCTGATGGGAACCAGGAAGTGTTTGACTTTACTCCCTCCCCTTTTAGTATAAAAGAAGCCTGAATTCTAACTCAGGCAAGATGATTTTTGGCACACAAGTCCACCATCTTCTTGGTTAGCTGGCTTTCCAAATAAAGTTGTTATCCCTTGCCCCAACAATTCGTCTTTCGATTTATTGGCCTGTTGTGCTGAGAGCAGTACGAGCTTGGACTACGTAACAATACCACTCCTAGGTATATATCTTCAGAAACATATTCATGTGTTCATTGAAAACATGTACAAGAATTCCATAGTGGCACTCTTTACAATAATCAAAAATTGGAAACAACCCAACTGTTACGGACTGAATGTGTCCCCCCATATTCGTATGTTGAAGCCCTAACCCTGGTGTGGCTGTATTTGGAGATGGGGCCTCTAAGGGAGTAATTAACGTTAAATGAGGTCAGAAGGGTGGGGCCCTGATCTGAACAGGATCAATGTCCTTGTAAGAGACACCAGAGAGCTCGTTCTGCCTCCCTTTCTCCCCCGAGGGTCTTTCACAGGAAAGACCACATGAAGACAAGAGGGTGCTTGTATACAAGCCGGGAGGAAAGCCCTCACCAGAAACAGGATCAGTTGGCGCCTTGATCTGGGACTTCCAGCCTCCAGGACTGATAGAAAATACATTTCTGTTGTTTAAGCCGCCCAGTCTGTGGTGTTTTATTATGGCAGCCCGGATTGACCATGACACCAAATGTCCATCATAATATGATGGATAAATAATTTGTAGTATGTGCACATAGGCACATCTTGTTTTATTGCGCTTGGCTTTAGTGCGCTTTTTACAAACTGAACGTTTGTGGCAACCCTGCGTCGAGCAAGTCTATCAGCAGCATTTTCCAGCAGCGTTTTCTCTAACTGTGTCTCTGGGTCACATTTTGGTAATTCTCACAATATATCAAACTTTTTCATTATTATTATATTATTACAGTGATCTGTGATCAGTGATCTTTGATGTTACTACTATGACTCACGAAGACTCAGATGATGGTTAGCATTTCTTTAGCAATAAAGTATTTTTTAATTAAGGTATGTACATTGGTTTATTAAGTGTGCTGTTGCACGATATAGTATAAACATGACTGTTATATGCACCAGAAAACCAAAAAATTCGTGAGACTTTCTTTGTTGCATTATTCGCTTTACTGCAGTGGTCTGGAACCAGACATGAAAAATCAGAGGTCTGCCTGTACATTGCAACACTAATTATGAGAAAAAATGAACTATAATTACACTTAACAATATGGATGCACCTCTCATACCCCTCAGGGACCAGCAGCGCCCCTGCTCCCCCTGTCACTTCTGAACCATCTCTCCTCCCTCCAGACTTGCCCCCTCCCTCTGGGGACCCACACCAGCGACGTGCCGGGCATACTTAGCAGCATCAACTTTCTGTCACTGCCCCTTAGTCCTGGAGATATGGGACCTTGGTGCAGGGACTGCCAGCCACCTCATCCCCAGTCACTTCCCAGGGGTTTGAACGAGCACTTCTTTTCAGTGGTGTCCCCAGGCACGTTTAATCCTTGCCCCACGTTGCTGTATGTCTGTACTGCATCAGGTACCCCACGGGCTCTCTGCAGGTGTGTCTACCTTTGGCAGAACTGCATCTCTGTGCCGGGCTTGGGCTCAGGGTGGCTGATACACACTGGGAGATGGGGTCTCCAGGCCTCCCGTGCGCTGATGGGAGGACAGAGAGAAAGTGTGACCTGAGCTTGAGGGAGACAGCGACATTACACCAGGCCAGGTGTGGGGCTGTCCTGCCCAGAGGGAGGGGAACACACTCCCGTGACTTACAGAAGCCGCTTTATCTGATCCCACTCTCATCGTCTAGAGCACAGATTTCTTCTTTTCTTTCCCATTCACCTCACGATCTGAGAACCTAATGTAACAAGCGCTGTCTCCCCGCAATGATTCAAGGCTCTCCCTGGGGCTTCTCAGAAATCAGGGAAAGCACCTACATTTCGGGGTGGGAATGCCACCTGAAAAGGTGCCCCTTTGATACAATTCAGACAGTGTTCTTGCCAAATTCTCATTCTAAGCCCCCTCCTCTTCACCACCACGCTCACCTTCTAGAAAATATGTCCCAGGGTAGATCACCAATGTGTTCCCAGGGCAGGGAGAGGATGCCTTGGAAATCAGCATGTGTGGCAGATGACACTTCATTATCTTCCAAAACTTAAACACTAATTAACTGCTCATATATGTCAAATAGGGCACCCCATGAAGCCAGGCTTAACCAGACAGAATCTGCTGCCATCAGACCCTAAGCCCCCTCCTCCAGGGGAGCTGTTTCCCCACCTTGCCCAGGACTCTGGACATAGGAGGGGAAGCACAGGGGTGTGAATTCGCCAGCACCGCATCTTTCATCTCGAAGTAATCTTGACACTAGAAGTTATCCTTCATCTAGAAGGAATCTCCTACACCTAGAATTAACCTTTTGTGATCTGAGAATTAATGCCATCTTCAACAAGGCATCTTCCCTAGACATGCTACCTTTCATTCACATTTCTTATGGGAAATTTATCATTTTCTAAATATCAATTCAGCCCACATATTCAGTCACACTTTGCACGTAATTGAATCACAACAAGACTTAGTTATGTGGCTAGGGGATGGAAGCCAAGATTTTAGTGGTTTGATTTAAGTTTGGTCCTGGAAGTTAAGACTCTTACCCAGTTGAGAGCATTCCTGGGGCTGTTAGTCAGCTGTGGCTACCGTGGAAGATCACCCAGCTATGGTAAATGCCAGCACCTTCCAGCCTCTGGAGAACCAAAAATGGCCCAGTGCTATTCTAACATCTCCAGCTGGATCCAGAATGGGATGCCCAAGATAAAGGATTTTTCGCAGGAGCAGTGGGATTGAGAATACGGTTCAAAGTTCCTATTCCAAGCTTGGACAGGGTGGTAATTCACATCTCCCCACACAATGACTTCATTTAAGAACAGAAAAAAAATACATGGGAATGAATACTGTGAATGTTAAAAAACAAAAACGAAATCTTGAGCTCCTGCAGAGACGAAAATCAGATGAACATCACTAAGGGAAGGCTGTGGTATTACGTAGTGGTGAGGGACCATTAATCACTTATTCTGCCTTTTCCAAGTAACATGATAACAGGACCACTTAATTTGGGTGGTTACTGCACAGTTTAAAATAAGATGTCATATGTACCACAATGTTCATTGCAGCACTATTTACAATAGCCAGGACATGGAAGCAACCTAAGTGTCCATCGACAGATGAATGGATAAAGAAGATGTGGCACATATATACAATGGAATATTACTCAGCCATAAAAAGAAACGAAATTGAGTTATTTGTAGTAAGGTGGATGGACCTAGAGTCTGTCATACAGAGTGAAGTAAGTCAGAAAGAGAAAAACAAATACCATATGTTAACACATATATATGGAATCTAAAAAAAAACGAAAATGGTTCTGAAGAACCTAGGGGCAGGACAGGAATAAAGACACAGATGTAGAGAATGGACTTGAGGACACGGGGAAGGGGAAGGGGAAGCTGGGACAAAGTGAGAGAGTGGCACGGACATATATACACTACCAAATGTAAAATAGATAGCTAGTGGGAAGCAACTGCATAGCACAGGGAGATCAGCTCGGTGCTTTGTGACCACCTAGACGGGTGGGATAAGAAGGGTGGGAGGGAGACGCAAGAGGGAGGGGATATGGGGATATATGTAAATGTATAGATGATTCACTTTGTTATACAGCAGAAACTAACGCACCATTGTAAAGCAATTATACTCCAATGAAGATGCTAAAAAAGAAAAGATGTCATTTTGCTTGTCACCCATGAAGACACTTAGATGAAAGAAAACAATGGGACAATTCTCTAGCAGAAAGACGAGCACATTTTTGCCCTAAACATGACCCTGTGATTCCCTTTAATATCCCTGCCCTTCTGCAGCCACCCCACCCACCCAGGGCCACTGACCTCCCTTCTCTGGGCATCACTGTGCTGTGCACGTGCTTCTGCGATTTCCTCCAATGGGACTGTGATGATTTGCTCCTGGTCTGTCTCCCTTATGTTTCTGCCCATGCTCCAGACTCCCTCATCCACCTGGTACCCAACAGTGCATAGGGCTGTGTCAGGGGTGCTGTGGGAGGCCCCTACGATGGGCGCATCCCTCCTGCAGATTTCATCCCACACTAACTCCCATATTTGCATCCTTAGCCCAGACTGTTCCTGAGCTCCACACCCACATGTTCAACTGGACAGCAACTTTCCAAGTCTCACCAGGATCTCAGACTTTGCTTCTCCATCCCCCCAACCCCTCCTCCAGGGGTCTGCATCTCCGTACGGCACCGCCATCTACCCATGTGCTAAAGGCAACATTCTCAGGGTCACGCTCGACTCCTCTCTTTCTGCCATTGCCCCATCCAATCCATCAGCGAGACCTGCAGGTCTTTCCTCAAAACAGATCCTGCCTTCACATCTAGCTTCTTATCACCTCCACTGCTACCCCCATGGCACTGGGTTAATGCAGTAGCTACCCCCACCCCCCCTGCCCCCCATTCTTCCTGCTCCTTTTTCCTCTGCAGAGTCCACTCTCAACACGGCATCCAGGACGTGTCAGTGTGAATCCACACATGTCACCACCCCTTCTCAAAGCCCTCCTGGGGCTGCACAGCCTCCCTACTGTGAACCCCAAGGCTCAGGAGTGCTCCCTGGCCCCTGCTACCATTCTCTCACCTTCCTTTCCAACCCCTCCAGCCCTCACTCCATCCGCTCCCGCGTCCTGCCTTACTTAAATGTGCCAAGGCTTTGATGGTGTCCCATGGCTCATTCCTCCCTGCCCTCAAGAGCCCTGCCTTGTGCTCCCTCCCTCCACCTCAGAGCCCCTACCTCGTGGCCTCATGCCATATTGATGGCCTGCCTTATCACCTTTCTTCCCCACTAGAACTTCATCTCCATGAGGGCAGCAATTTCACCTGGGACAGGTCATTCGCAGTGATGGGACACCCAGCACCTGGATGGGGTGTCTGTGGGAGTGCAGGTCAAGCTTGCCTTGGCTGAATCTGTCTTGGCAGCTGTCCTGCCTCCGACTTAAAGATGGAAGGAAGTGAGGCTCCAGGGGGCCTCTCAGCTGACTTGGGATAAGGCGGGTCTGGGCTGACTCACATGAAAACCTGCACATCTTAGGGCTTCTCTGCCAGATTTTCTCCAATCCAACTCTCCTCCTGTGGAGACAGACTCAACACCACAACTCAAAGGTGTCCCCACACTTTCTGACGTCTAGACCTCAGTGTCCTGTGTGTGCAGTAGCTGCTGTATGCAGACATGCCTCTGCCTTTGGATCTACGAACTCGCTGGAGCATCACACCATCTCATCCACACTGTGGGGGTGTCCCAAAGGGGTGCCAGATGTTACTTCCCATGATCTCTGTGTCTCCTTACATGTGAATGCAGCAGGATAACCCAGTTGAGAAACAAATGCTTTCTTGCATTCTCATCTTCCTTCCTCTCTCAGGAGGTCAGCGGTTTTATGTCCTGAAAATCTGGCCCTCCTGTTGCCCCCGACTGTCATGGGGTGGGAGTAGGTCATGCCCTCCGGGGTTTTAAGGCCCAAGGAGAATGGCACTGCCTCTCCTGTGGGAGGTGAAGCTTCACTACTTGATACACAGACTCCTCAAACAGGTGGGGCTGCCCACGTGCCTTGGGGAGCTGGGGGACCATTCTGGACACCCGCCCTATGCCGGGCTCCGAGGGAGTGGAGCTGGGTCCCCGGGAGGGACAGCTGGACCATAGGCAACACAGGCCATCTTCTTGGCCCATTTTCTTTCTTTTCTTTTTTTCTTTTTTATAAATTTATTTATTTTATTTTATTTTTGGCTGCGTTGGGTCTTCGTTGCTGCATGCGTGATTTCTCTAGTTGCGGTGAGCGGGGGCTACTCTTCGTTGCGGTGCACGGGCTTCTCATTGCAGTGGCTTCTCTTGTTGCGGAGCACAGGCTCTAGGCGCATGGGCTTCAGTAGTTGCAGCATGTGGGTTCAGTAGTTGTGGCATGCGGGCTCTAGAGCGCAGGCTCAGTAGTTGTGGTGCACGGGCTTAGTTGCTCCGCGACATGTGGGATCTTCCCAGACCAGGGCTCGAACCCGTGTCCCCTGCATTGGCAGGCGGATTCTTAACCACTGCACCAGCAGGGAAGTCCTTGGCCCATTTTCTGGACCACATGAGCCCTGGGTTCCCGTCCAGCCCCCGGGGAGGGGGAAGTCCCCCACCCTGAGGCCCTGGGACAGAGTTTATATTTCCTTCCAAACACAACTTGAATTATGTCTTGAACAAGTAGATATTTTTCACTAAATTTTTTTGACATCTGTATTTCCATCTCCCATGAACACAGTAAATAATATTGATTATCAATGGTTGATTCACAACAATCTGATCACTAATTACTGGATGGAGGAATGGACACGCTACACCTGGCCACACCAAGCAGCTTTCTCCCCACTGTTCCTCGGTGGAGCTCTGTCTGCCCCACGGAGAGTGACAGCAGGGCCCGAGGGGCGCAGCCTGGGCCACCTCCCAGCGCCTGGCCTCCTCACTCAGCCGGGGTGGGGGGCTGAGCGGGACTCGCCGGCCTCAGCCAGTATCTCCACCAGGATCTGGGCACAGAAAGAGCCTGAAGGATGATTGGGTCTACTGCTTAAAGAGAAGTTCAGAGAAGTTGATGGACGGTGGGGGCGGGGAGTGGAGAGGAATGAACGTTTATTCTGTCCTCCGTGATTTTCCAGTCCTCACCTCCCTGTCCTCATGGAACCCTGACGTTCAGACCCTCCCTGCCCGGGATCACATTCCTGAAGGCCGGGGCACCAGTCAGCCTCCCCAAGGCCTCCTGCGGCATTGACGGGGTGCTGTCCGCAGCCACGGGTGGGCCACCCTGCTGTCCCTTCTCTCCATCCTCTTGGCACATGATGGAAATAAGGTACTGTGGGCGAATGTAGCATCTTAACTCCTTAAGTTTGGGTTTTTAAAAGGTGTTTTCCAAAATTGGATAGTTAGAGTAAAATGCACCCTTTGAAAATGCTGGTCTGGGAGGTAAAATGTAAGTGATAAAAATTAATATGTGATCTATGGAAAAAAATAACAGAAAAGACCTTCCAAAGGAGCAAGGGCTCTTGCTGAGCATGACAAAGCTGGAGGAAAAGGCTGGCACGGTGGACCCCATGCCCTTTACCAGGACTCGAGCTTTATTTTTTTTAATATTTATTTATTTATTTGGCTGCATCAGGTCTTAGTTGACGCATGCAGGATCTTTTGTTGTGGCATCTGCGCTTCTCTCTAGCTGTGATGCATGGGCTCCAGAGCGCGTGGGCTCTGTAGTTGTGGCGCGTGGGCTTAGTTGCCCCGTGGCTTGTGGGATCTTAGTTCTCCCACCAGGGATTGAACCCGTGCCCCCTGCATTGGAAGGCGGATTCTTAACCACTGGACCACCAGGGAAGTCCCAGGACTCAGCTTAAATGAGGCAGCAATTACCGGTGCTACTGGCAACGCTCGGGGCTGAACTTTGTCAAGGGCTCGGCTGCCGTACCCTTCAAGAGAAATTAGCTCATGAAATTTTTTCTTTCTTAACCTAAAGCAATTTTCCCTTCTCTATGAACAGTGACTCTTTGGTTTAAAATATCTCATCTGAATTACTCTCAAAGAGGCATCTTTAAAATAACCAGCCTCCAGAGGGAGGGCTTTAAGATTGCAGGTAATCTAGAGAGGCTGTTTTATGTTTGTTGATCAGTCAAAGACCTGGAGGTAAGACAGAGCCAGGTGTGGGTGTCAGTCTCTGGGTTGCTTTTGGCAGCTGTGCAGCAGCCGAGAAAATCATTTTTCCCTGGCCACAACATCAGATCCAACACAGTTATCAGGATTGCGGATCCTGTTCTCAAAGCAAACACGCCACGGGTGAGGCCCCCGAGCCCTGCGCTGAGACCTGACCGCCTGGTTGCCTAGCACAAGTAAGGCCCCACTAACCACTGTCCCCTCTTTACCTGTGTGGATTTTGTGCCCCCATGGGAGATGCACAGGGGCCTGAGAGGAAGGGCATAGAATCCTCTACATGCATGTCTGAGAAACCCCTGAACATGTGACTGCGCAAAGATTTACAATGCAAATGATTATGAGTGAGAAAGGGGCCGCGCTTCTCAGGAAGAACCAACATCTGTTGCAGAATTTGTTTGGAACTAGTTATTTTATCCTTAGGCACTCCAAAGAAGACAAGTTTTGGTTTGCTCCCTGAATCTCATCCTCATCAGGATGTCAGAGAAACATTAAGGAGAGGGAGGAAACCAAAGTCAAATTTTATGTTTCCTTAACCTGGAGGCTGGGGTGCCGGTGAGGGTGGGAGTGGGGCTTGGGGGAGGGCAGGGGGAGGGCAGGAGACAGGCAGCTCTGTAGGGCACGTGCTAACAGCTCAGCCTCACCAGCCCGGCATCCGTCTTCCCCAAGTCTTTGCAGACTGGAGCACTGAGGCTCAAAGAGGTCACCTAACCTGCCTGTGTCCACAGGAATTGACAGGGTCTCTTATTTCTCTCCAAGCACAGGGTCTTTCTTCTCTTTTGTTCCGCACCCAGCTGGGGGCAGGGATTGGATGGGAAAGGAGAGAAGTAAGGCAAAGCAGCCTGGGGTTCTCTTTGTAGGGGGGCTGACCTGGCCAGGCCGTATTAGTGACAAAGGGAACACTCAGGAGATCTGGGCACCACGTGGTCCTCGCCCCACATCCACCGGCGCCAGGCTAGGGCCGGGCAGGGCCCGCAGGCACCCGAGCCCGACAGCGTGTGGAGCCGGATCGCGCATCCCTCTCGCTCCCGCCCCTCCTCCCGACCAGGCGGACCTGCCTGAGGGGTACTTACCCGCCTGCTCCAGAGCCACCATGGTCGCCTGCTCGATCAAGTCTCGCTCCACGAAGCTCCGGAAGTCCTCGCTGTACACGCTCAGGTCCGGCAGCTGGAACGTGTAGATGGGCATCTCCAGTGGGAACTGCTCGCTGCTGCACTCGCTCGCCACGTGGGACCGCGCCAGGGACACGATGGCCGAGCTGGCGTGGGAGATCCCGCGCGAGAGCCGCTTCTCTGCGGGGGTGGGGGGAGGGAGACGAGGGGGGTTGAGAGATGTGGGCCTCTGCATGCACACACGACACATCCCACACGTGTGCACATGACACGCGCACACATGCTCACACACATGCATGTACACACGACACACATCCCACATGTGACCATATACACATGACACACCCCACGCGTGTGCACACATACACGTGCATGCACACATGGCACACATGTGTAAACACACATGACACACTCATGCGGCACACATACACATGTGCACACACACACCCCACACACAGAGGCACACCCATGGACACCCATACACCCATTACCCCCCGCACCAGCCCTGCCACCCTCCCAGTGTTCTCTGCAGGCCTCCCTCATGCTGGGCTAACATCACCACAACCTGGCACATGGCACTTAGTCATGAAACCACTTAGAAGGAGGCCAAGGGTAAGTCCACCACACAAATATTCAGCATCCTTAAAGATCACCAGACTTGCTTCCTGGGTCTTAAGTTACATGGAATTCAGCTCAGCAGAGCTGCCCTCCTCTGGAATGAAATGCTACACGGGGGACTGCCTTGGTTTTTATGCATTTATATTTTTAAAGTGAGAAGCAATCCACTCGGCTTCCTCCACTGAGGCTTGTATTTTAAGATAGGTCACCTTTATTAAAGTTACTGTGATAAACACATCCCGCACAAAGATTCCCAGGACACAAATATTAAGCCATTACATGCTTCTCTGCCTGGATTTTCTGTTGTCATGGCAGTCTCAAAAAATGATGGTCTTATTCTGCCTAGGCTTTCCAACAAGGGATGAGAAGTGCAGTGTAGAATATCTCCAAAGTACAACAGTTACTTTACTAGGAAGGCGATCATCTGATCTAAATGTCACAGCCAAAAAGTAATGTATTTGAAAACATACTTGTTTTTTAAAGCCCTGTGCTTAATAGCTAAAGAATTCTTAAATATGTGATGTTAGGAACTGGTTTTTTTTTTTTTTTACAATCAATATTTGTAATAATGAAGAACAAAAGCAAGGCAGTAGTCCTCTTTCAGTTTTGCCCAGAAAACAAAATTCAGACTGGCATTTCAATGAATATTGTCTAAACCCTTTGGCAAATTCATCAGTACGTGTAACCACTTAAGCTGTACGGATTCCCACTCACATTAGCCTGCTCACAGGTCAAGTTCTGTGCTCTGCTGATGCCTCTCTGAGGCATGCTTCTGCCCTCCTGTGCTGGCAGGAAACCCATGCCCATGTCTTCATCCAGAATGGGAGCTCTATTCCCCCACATGCAAGAGCAGTGTACAGCACTGCTATTAAAGTAATTTTGCTAAGCAGATGAAAAACAAGAGGCTTCTGATCCTGGGGTAAGTTAGTTTTAAGTTCAAAGTTAATTCTCAGAACCCTCACGTATTTGCATGGTATGTCTCAGAGACAGTGTCTGTCTATCAAACGGATAGTTTTGATACACCTTCAATTTCATTCTGATATGAATTCAAGGTGTGTAAGTATGTTGTATTTTGAAGAAGGATGAGAAGAAAGAGCAGACCAAACAGTCCATGTGGAAGAGGAGCCGCAGAGCACGTGGGCCAGCCGGTTGTCCTGTGCCTGGTCCAGTTCCCCCAGTGCGGGATCAGAGGAGACCCCATGCCCCTCTGCCCCTCACAAGCCTTGCTGAGGTCACATCTCTTGCTTTCTGGAATCTGGGAAAGTAGGAACTGCCCCATCCTTTGGGACCCGATGGGTTGCTCAAACACCCGAGGTGACGTGAACCCGCACTACTCCCAACAGAGGAATGTGCTGGGCGGGGTCATCCATATGCCTTCTTGGCTTATCAATCAGCACCTATTGCCAATTGATGAGGACCTTGGAAACGTTGTGACTCGCAGTGTAATATGATGCTATTAAGCCATTCCAAATATTAAATATTTGGAGTCTTCACATGAAGACTTCACATGAAGGGAAAAAGTCTTTTTGAACTAAAAGTGAATTATGTTGAAGATCATATAACAAGAAACATACACTCCTAATTCTAACTCCTCCCAACTACCATATCCATGAATGTATATATGTAGTCACACACACACACACACACACACACACACACACACACACACACACACACACACACACACAAACTGATTCTCTAAACATGAACGCAGCAATCCTTCTTTTGGAAGTATAAATAAAACAGGAATTCCCATGCTCAATGTTATGCCCCAGAAAAATACAGAGAGCTTTTAAAAAAATAGTGAGGGAATAGACAGAATTTCCCAACCCTTGACAAAGCCAACTCAAACATCTATGATTTAGTGTAGCAGAGGGAACTATATTCAATACCCTGTGATGAACTATAATGGAAAAGAATATAAAAAAGATGTATACATATGTATAGCTGAATCACTCTGCTGCATAGCAGAAATTAACACATTATAAATCAACTATACTTCAATTAAAAAAATAAATTTTAAAAACCCAAAACAAACAAACAAACAAACAAAAAACCATCTATGATTTAGGCCAGGGGATGTGTATTAACTCTGTTTTCTTATTTTCTGTATTCTTGAGGCTCTGGCATCCAGGGCCTTCGTGAATGGGGAGAAGATTTCCCTACAGAATTAGCCAATTCTTAGAGATACCAAGGACTCACACAGGAGCACATCTTTCCTATGCAAACCAACCAGCTCAGAGCCCATACTCTGGATCACCTCCTCTATCTGGTTCTTACACAAGCAAGCCATGTTCCTGCCCTAATTACCCCAGGCCCAGGTGCCAGACAACGAGAGATGGCCCCTATGCCCCAGAGAGCCACAGAAATTACTCAAACTGGCCAGTCCTAAGTCTGTTTACCCTGCCTTATCTTTCCCACAGAAACACAATACAGGCTCCTGCCCTTGTTTTCCTCTGTCCCCTCGGCCTCCTGATCATCCCTGGTGCTTCCCCGTGTGTCCCTTCAGGGTGTGCCATGCCTCCTGTTTCTAGGGAACTGTGAGTATAAGAACCTCTTCCCCTAAGATAGCCATGTCCATGTCTGCGTGTCTCACTATACCTGATTAAAACAAATCCTGGGTGTATTTTAAAGCAGGTAGACAAAACTTTTCTAAAAGGGACAGATATAAATATTTTAGGCTTTGTGGGCCATACAATTCTCAGTCACAACTACTCAACTCTGTCTTTGTAGCATTAAAGCAGCCATAGACAGTGAATAAATAATAAATAAATAAAGCAGCCATAGACAGCCGTAGACAGCAAATAAATAAATAAAGTTTTATGGGTTCCAATAAAACTTTATTTAAAAAACAGGCAGTGGCCAGATTTGGTTCATGAGTCATTGTTGCTGATTTAGAATTTAGAATATGGAGGGCTTTATTTTCCATTTTAGGGCACTGTGATTTCAGGAAGAATTCAATTAAAGGATATATAGATCTAATGCAGAAATTACAATTTCTGTTTTATTAAAAATACATATGTTTGTTCACAAGGCTCAGTTAATGAAATTATCTTATGACAGACTTCTCTTTTTTTTTCCCCTTAAATAATATCTGATAAAAATCAGATAGCAGCAGGTATCAGTATAAGGCCCTGATTCTGGAATCTGTGTGAAAACAGAGAGAAGGATCCTTCTAGCCCCTTCCCTGGGAGGGTGAGAGAATGGTTTAGATTGTTTGCCACTCGAAAAGGGCAGGAACTGCCAAGTTGTCAGCTCTCTGGATTTCCACTGTATGAGAGATGTCAGGAGGAGGTCCTGTGTGGTTCTGAAGGAACACACAGTCACAGAAGGCCTGGGGGAAAGACTGAACCAAATGATTAGAAGAGGTGGTTCCAACCAGAGACAGATCTAAGGGCAGAATGAAGAAGAACTTAAGAACAATACAACAAGATTGACAAGTCAGTGACCACAACTCAGCACTGTCTTCTTAACCCACCCAGGAAGCCCACAGGAGCAGAACAGTGGGAGTGGGCTGGGTTGCATGGGTGGGGGCTGAGGGCAGGTGTTCTGGCTGTGCCTTTCCTCTCCCCAGCTAGCCCTTGGTGGCTCACTGCCTGAACCATCACCACCACAGCATGGGCCAACCCCACCTTGGCCAAAGCCAGCTGGAGGAGCATCAGGGCAATGCTCATGCTCAGCTGGGACGGGGCACCAACCATGACTGGCACAGGTGGGCTGGCCAGGCCTGGAGCCTTCCCTCTTCTCTCCTACACCCCCTGTGAGCTGACAGTTAAATAGAAGGTGGTAGCCCCTGCAAATGAGCAATTTCTAGAACAGATGATCTGAGAGGTTCCCTAAGGAATAAAGCCAACTGTGGGGAAGAGAGCCAGTGGAGAACATTTTGAGCCCATATTAAAGCATTCAGAACTCGCCAACTTGAGTGTGCTTCCCCCCATGCTCTCATTCACAGGAAGGCAAACCAGAGCCCATGACTTTGTCCCTTTCTCCTGATACCACGAGCTAAGATGGCTGGTAACTGCAAGGTGCTGTGTGTTCACAGGAAAACCTTAGGAAACATCTGAGCAGTGCAAACACAGTTACAGAAAGTCCACAAAGTACCCGGGGCTAGAATGCACAAGGAGGACATGATTTTAAAGTAAGCCTAGTAGATGGGACTTCCCTGGCGGCCCAATGGTTAAGACTTCACCTTCCAATGCAGGGGGTGCGGGTTCAATCCCTGGTCAGGGAGCTAAGATCCCACATGCCTCGAGGCCAGAAAACCAAAACATAAGACAGAAGCAATATTGTAACAAATTCAATAAAGACTTAAAAAAAAATAAAGTAAGCCTAGTAAATATGTTCAAAGAGAGAGAATATGAGAATGTGAAATAGTAATAATAATGAGAAAGGCTAATTTGGAATGAAATAATGTGAATGCTGATTAACAGAATGGATTCATGTGAAGAATAAATTAGGATGTTAGAAGAGCAAGTCAAGGAAATCTCTTAGAAGATGTGAAATTAAGATGCAAGAAGACAATGGAGGAATGGAATGGTTTTAAAGGAAAATAATTTGGACCCAGAATTCTTATTCCACTAAACAAAAATTTAAGTATGTCATGTAAACTCCTTTAGGTACTGACAGCGTTAGGAGATTGATCATGCAAAAATTCTTTTAGAAAATAGTCTTTGAAAAAGTATTCTTTCAGCAAAAGATAAATGTGAGTAAATAAAGAAGTTGATTGTAGTCTAAACAACAACAAAAAGAACCTAAATATGTTTGAGGGCACATGGAGTCAGGAGGGAGAAGATAAAAACAAAGACACATGTCTTTTTCAGGGTAAAATATAGTTGTTGATAAGTTTTAAAAATTAATAGGGAGAAAACCTAAATATAGGTTTTAATAGAACAGGGGAAAGTATAACATAAGGAGAATGTATAACTTTCAAACCAGTTGAAAAATTTAATTAGCCAGAAAAGATAGAAAAGGAGAAAGATACATACAAAAAGCATGGCAAATAAAACACACAACATAAAGCAGCACAGATATGACAATAATAAAAATAAAGTAAGTGGATTAAATTCACTGCTTAAAAGACAGAGACTCTTGGATTGGATAATAAAATAACACCTGATGATAAATTACTTCCAAGAATCACATATCACATTTGATATAAAAGGATGAGGAAAGGTTGAAATAACAGCTGAAAAAATGTTATTCCAAATATGAACCAACAGAAAGGCAGAGTAGAGGTTTAACATCAACTAAAACAGATTTAAAGATAAAAACAGGGACTTCCCTGGTGGTCCAGTGGTATAGAATCTGCCTTCCAATGCAGGGGACACGGGTTCAATCTTTGGTCGGGGAACAAAGATCCCACATGCTGTGGGGCAACTAAGCCTGCGCACCACAACTACTGAGCTCATGCGCCTCAATTAGAGCCCGCATGCCTCAAACTACAGAGCCCACGTGATCTGGAGCCTGCATGCCACAACTAGAGAAGAGAAAACCCCCATGCCACAACTAGAGAGAAGCCCGCTTGCCACATGAAGAGCCTGCACGTCGCAATGAAAGATCCCGCATGCCTCAGTGAAGATCCTGCATGCTGCAACTAAGACTCAATGCAGCCAAAAATAAAAAATAAAATAAAAAAATAAAGATAAAAACAATTATGTGGGACAAAGAGACACTCTATATATTGGTAACAAAGCATATTAGAGCCAGATGACCTAACAATTATGGATACATATGCACCTACCAATACAGCCCCAAAGCGTAGTGGAAAGGATGAAGCTAAGAGAAGAAACAGGTAATGAGTATTGAACTTTCTAACTCAAGTGTGGCTTTTCTAGACAACAGAGTAAGCATAGAAGAATAATCCAAGATAGAGATTCCAATGTAGCTTGAATAATAAGGCTGAGCTAACAGAAACAGACAACATTGACTCACAACAGTTTGGGAGGGTTGACCTAATGCAACAGGAGAAGTGGAATTCATTGTGTAAATATTAAGAGGAATATTAAATTATTTCAGATCCTATGATTATATATTTAGAAAACCCAAGATATTCTCTGAGAACAAACAATTAGTATTAATAAGAGAACTTATGTAATGACTGGATAAAAGATAAATATACAAAAAGTAAGTTGCTTTTCTCTGTGCCTAAACTCTTAACAGAATGTGAATAAATGCAGTGGTATATGCAATGTTCTTGAATGGAAAAACAATATTACAATATGCTAATTATTCCTAAAATAAAATAAAAATCCAATCCAATTCCAATCAGAATTCCAATTTTAAGGTTACTATGGCAGAATAAATATCCAAAAATAGTGAAAAAGTTTTGGAAAAGAACAGCAATAAAGGAACTTGCCTTTGCAGAGAGTAACACTATATGAAACTACAAGAGTCAAGTGTAACAGGCTGGGTGGGCACACAAACAGACAGAGTCCAGAAACAGAGCCAAATACATTTTGGGGAAGTTAATGTACATACAGCAAAGTTGGCATTTTAGTTCAGTGGGAAAGGAATGCTTTATTCAATAAATGTGCTAGAATACCTCATTCTCAATCCAGAGAAGCAAAACTAGATCCTTAGCTATTATTCGTAAAAATTTCAAATTGATTATAAGACCTAAGAACAAAATTTAAAAACAAATATAGGAACATATGTTAGTAACTTTGCACTCCAGGAGAACTTCTAAAGTGAAAAAGACACCCATTAGCCATGAATGTATAGTAATGTAAACATTCTGTAAGGCAGAATACTCTGTGAAGAGTCATAAGGCAAATAATACAGTGGGATGTATATATAGACATGTGTATACATATGTATATACACAAAATGTTTGTAGTCTTCATTATAAAGAATGCTACAAATTGATAAGAAAAATGCAAACAAATCAATAGAAAAATGGGCAAAGTATGTGAACAAGCATGTCACAGAAGGGGAAATCCAACTGGCTAACAAGCAAATGACAAGATGAAAGTTAAAATACACTATTTTTTGCCCTTTGGAGTAGAAAAACAATGTAAAACCATCATGAGGACACCCAGTCCTGGCAAGAATGGAGGGAAACACCCAGTTTCACACAGGGTGAACAGAAATGTGTTTGGGAACGAAGTTTTGAAGATATTAAATAAAAAAACACATGTGTTGGCACAGCAAATCCACCTTGGAAATGCCAACCTATAGAAATAACAGCACTAGTACATACAAATTACAGGTATAAAGTTTATTTTAGCAGTGCTTATAGTGTCAAAAACCACCACCACCAACAAAATCCAAGAAAAAACAGAATCACGATGAACAGGCATGGTTTAAAAATGATCGTATGCTGTGGAATAAAATATTTAGAGAGAATGTTTGTGATTTGTTGTTCAATGAAACAAGCACTCTGACAAGTGCATTATGTGCATTTGACTCTGATGCGTTTGCACTTTGAACAAGCAAAGTAAGAAGAAGAAGGAGACAGAACAAGATGGGGCCACTGGTTAGTCTCCCTGAGGTTTGGGAGGTGTGGAGAAGAAAACTCTTACGTTTCTTTCATATATCTTTGTATTGTTTCCTTTGTTACAATGAGCTTTTCTCATTTCTGTAATTAAGACATGGAAAACAAAGCACATGGGATGATGAACATCAGTCTTGAACAGGTTTGGAGGCTTCTATGCTACTTGGGAAATAATTGCAGGGAGCAGAGATGTTGGGTCTGGAAAAACCAGGACTCCAGGAGGAATGTGGGGGTCCCAGAGAAGTGGACACACTCTCCTGTTTTTCTGAGGCAGGAACGGAAGCTGTAAAGGAGTATGAGGTGTGGTGCCCAGAGAGCCCCATCTGCCTGCAGCTGGGAGGCGATGACCTCGCCCTTCTGTGTACCCCTACCCCAGCCCCCTTGCAAGCCAGGTCGTGCTGGCGGGGAGCTGGTGCGGGGTGGGTCCCTCAGCTGGTACCTTGGGCGATGTCGTCCTGCCTGGGCAGGCAGGGCCGCTCGGCCGTGTGCACAGGTGGGGGGTGCTCTCGCTCGGGCTGCTTGGGGCACCTGCCCTCGTTGAACACAGGTGGCAGGTTGGCTGTGTGCACCTGTCGGAGCTGCTCATAGTCACTCAGAGCGGCAGTCAGGTCCCAGTTTTTGCCTGGAGACGAGAAATGACAAGAGATTACAATACTGATGCATGAATAATGGTCACATTTTAGGAAAGAATCACTCAAAGAAGGGTCTCTGTTAGCACATGTTCACACATGAACTCCCCACCAGTAGTTCTCATTTTTCTTTTTGTTCTTTTCTTTTTTTGGTTTTTCACTCAATGCTTTTTAGTATACTCACAGAGTTGTGCAACCATCCACACTATACGATCCCAGAACACTTTTCATTACCCTGAAAGGAAACTTTTTTAAAAAATTGAAATATAGTTGATTATAATGCTTCAGGTGTATAGCAAAGAGATTCAGTTATACATACACATACATAGATCTATTCTTTTTCAGATTCTTTGCCATTATAGGTTATTACAAGATATTGAATATAGTTCCCTGTGCTATACAGTAGGCCCTTGTAGTTTTAGTTCTCAGTTTTCGAAGGAGTAAAATGGCCTGATGCGTACTCTCTAAGAGTAGAATTTCACACCCACGCCTGAGATGCATCCCTCGATGTACGTGATGTACCTACGATAGTACATCACGTAGTATCTAAGGATGCTGGCCTTAGATTCACACACCCTGCAGAACATTCCACGCCTCTGAAAACCAAGTCATAGAGCTTAATTTCCAAGGGGAGCAAAACATTGAGTGAAAAAAAAAAAAAATGGAAAAGAAGTTCCCAGTGGGAAAAAAAAAGGAATGAAAAGAATTCTCATGTTTTCTTTGGGCTTTTGCTCAGTATTTCACCTTTTTCTTGAAGCTTAGCTTGGAGAGGGCAGAGGCTCCAGGGGGCTCGCTGTGTGGGAGCCTCAGTGGGAGGCGACCTCAGAGCTCAGGTGCTGAACTGGGTGAGACTCCAGGAGGGACAGCTGTGCCCGTCCCAGGCAGTGCTCAGCAGGGATGGGTGCTGGGGGTTCACAGCATGAGGGGGAGCTCATGAGGGGCTGGACTCAGTGTGGAGGCTCTAATTCCTGACTCTAAGACTTGGTGGACTTCTAACAGAAGGAAGGAGGTGGCACACACCACATCCGATTCCGTTAGGCAACCATGTGCTTCTCAAAGATTTTTTTTTTTTTGATATGGACCACCTTTTAAAGTCTTTATTGAATTTGTTACAGTTTTGCTTCTGTTTTATGTTTTGTTTTTTTTGGCCAGGAGGCACGTGGGATCTTAGCTCCCTGACCAGGGATTGAATCCACACCCCCTGCATTGGAAGGCAAAGTCTTAACAATTGGACCCCCAGGGAAGTCCCAACCATGTGCTTTTTAAAGGCAAAGAATTAAAAGCTTAGCTCTAATTTTAAAGAGCGATTAAAATCTTATCCTCTCCTGATTAACTTCAAATTGCAGTATTCACTATATCGACTAACGATACGATGAATTATGTGGTGTAGACAACAGAATGAGGCTTTGAATGTCTAAAATAATATCTGAACATCTTCCTCTGGTGTTTCTACTTTTTTCTGCTGCACACTTGATACTATCAATCAAAATGTTTAAATTCTATCACATGGACATTTACAATTTAATCATATTTTTTTCCTCCAGTCAGCTAACAAAGACACCACTGAAGCATCTTTGCACATCTCAGTGGGGAAGAAAAGCAAACGAAACCATCCGGGTTATTCAACAAAACCCTAGCAGGGTCTGGGGGCACTTTTGTAAGTGGTGACAGGTGGGGACATGAGTGGAATGCAGCCCCACTACTGTTAGTAGTTGTATCGTGCAACATGGTGGTGATGAGAGAGTCGTTTTAGGGGAACCAGTTGAATCAGAAATGCAAGCATCACTTTCACTCTTACACGTGACTAACAATCACAGTGTACACACACTGCCTGGGTGATCGCAAACGCACTTTCGAGTCTAAGTGCTTGTGTCTATCAAATGGGCATCCTCGTTCCAGGGCGCAGTCCAAGAAGGGCAAGACAAGGCCCTGCCTTAGGGACATTATTCCTTAGCAGGGGCGATGACCTGGGTGGGCACCTTGCCCTAAAGTAGGGCCAAGGGTGGCAAGTGCCCCAGGGAGGGCCAAACCTGTGTCCAGGAGGAAGGTCAAGGAGAGGGGAGGTGGAGGAGAGGCACCTGGATTGCGATCCGATCACGAAATGCAAACATGTTAAATATGGGAGTGTGTATTAGCAATGACACCAGCCCCACGAATCCTGGCTGTGAAGGGAAACAGCCCGCATGGAGCACCCAGGTGTAGCCGGGGGTGTCATCGTCCCCGAGCCCCACAAGGAGCAGGCACTGTCCTGGCTCCTCACAAACAGAAAGTGAGGCTTAGAGGATTGCTACACCATAATGTTTGCATACGAACCCTCCATTCTGGATCTGTCCACCAAGCTGCATCTCCCCTGCAGGGCTGCCATGGACATAAGACCCAGTCCTGGCAGAGCTGTGGCCCCCCAGCTCCTGCTCCCAGGAGCCAGCCCACTGTGCTTCTCCCACCAACTGGAAAGAGCCTGTCCTGCTGTTCCTGTCTGTTCCCAACAGGAGACCCTTTCAGAGCCCCTGATCCACGTTCCATCACAGGTGATCAGGCCCGAGTATGAGGGCAGGACCACAGTGTTCATGCGTGGCTTCTGTGGACCAGAACTCTAGGGTGGGGGTGTGTTCCCACTGTGTGCCTCCGTTAGAGCATCAGCTGGGGCAACGCTGAGAAGCACGTGTCCAGCCATCAGCAAAGGCCGGTCCGCTCTGCTCTCCCACCCGGGGACCTCTCACTCGCTGATTTTTCCCACTTGCTCTTGCCTACATTGTCTTCTCCCATCACTGCCCTGGGCTCCTGCTCACTTTGCTACACACCTGCCCGTATCCTTAACCGGCAAGCATCCTGGTTCTAACCTGGGCCACACCTCTTAGCAAATGGGGATCCAGTGTCAGATGAGAGCAAAGATGGAGGAGGGGGCGGCACTGTCCACAAAGCCCAGCTCCCAAACGATCCCCAAATGCTCGATTTCAGATTTTAGAGAACTCCTCAAGGATCTAGGACTCCAGGGTCTGTGCACTTGGAAAGGGTCCAAGAGGCCACTGAGAGGGAAGCAAGCAAGACGGAAGGAAGACAGACACATTCATCAGATGTTTAGGGGGTCAGAGCCCCTCGAGATCTGCTTCCTGCTCTGCACAGTCCCAAAGACGGCAGCTCAGGACAACCAGGAATGCCAGTGGTGACTGACAGACGCGTGGACAGGGGATGCCCCAGGGATAAGCTTGACGTTGGCGGGTTGTACAGGTTGTATCTAAAAGCAGGAAATCCAGAGGAGAGGGACAGGAGTGGGCCCCTGGTGGTCTGGGAGCAGGGTTTGGTGCTCAGAGAGCATACATTTCAAGATCCCCTTTCATCTTCTCCACTGTAAGTCTTGGAGAGTCCCAACAGGTGTCGCATGGAGGGAGGATGAGGTGGAAGGGCACAGAGGCCCACCATGGTGACACCACCACAGTGATGCAACGGGCTGAGGCCAGACAGAATCCACAGCCGGGTGATTGGGGTGGCCACAGGCTGTGAGCCCTGAAGCCAGCACACTCATTAGAGGCGGGGATCGGTCTAGCAGAGCAGTAAAGAGCTCAGGCTTTGGGCCTGGCCCTACCTCCCGGCTATTTCTGTGACAGTGAATACAGCATACCACCATGTGAAACCTTGGGTTACATTTCTGAACAATTGGGATAATAAAATCCACCTAATGAAAATTCCTAGGAGGAGTAAGTGAGGTGAGGAGACTACATTTGTAAAGTTCTTAGCACACGGAAAGCTGTTAGTGTTACGACCACTCATGATAAGTTTTCACTTATGCCTAACTTCTGTCACTTATGGTTGAGATCCAGCTGGTAAGTGACAGAACTGAGATTCAAATCCAGGTCTGTCTTGATCAAAACCTAAGCTTTTGGGGCTATAGTTCCTTTGAAACTGACCTTGTTTTGGGCGTCATGGCTCCTGGCTGCTGACCACCCTTGAAACCTCCCTCTCCCGTGGCCACCCATCATGACTCCATTACAGGACTTGCCCTACTTCCCAGATCCCTCCATCCCCACCTTGCCACTGTTTTCACCTGCTGGGTCCTTGCTCTGTTCCCCACAGACTCACCTGTACTATGTGAAATTCTCATTCAGGTGTCACTTGTGCCATCTCCCAAACACCGGCAAGCCACCAGGCTGCTGGGAGGACACCAGAAGGCCTCTCTCCAACACGACATCTTAACAGACCCCTTTCCTATGACTCTAAACACTCCATGTCCCCTTTTCTGGCTGCTTTGCCTTTCCCTGTCCTTAAAGCACACGGATTCCCTCCACTTTTCTTCTTCTTTTTCTTTTCTTCTCTTAATTTATAATATATTCTCTTTTGAAGATTAAGTCCATCTCTATGGGAATAATCATAAATCTAGTTACAGTTTGTATCCTAAGCTTCAAGGCCAAATGTTCAAAGATGGCAGATGCTAGTCAACTATCCAATCTCTATTCCTGTCTGATTCTATATGCACAGAATCCTAATTTATTTGCAAGAGCAATTTGCACAGTTAGAAATACTCATTTTTCTCTTGCAGCTGACCTGAGGGTTTCCAGTGATGTTCCAACAGTATTTCTCCAAGGACAGTATTTCTGGTAGGACAGTATCACTGTCTGGAAGACCTCAACCCAGAGCCTCAAGGAGTTGGAGACAGTTGTCTGATAAATGTTTCCTTCCGGGTGCTGCCTCAGTTTGTTATTGTCACATACAGCAGGTGACTGGGGTACCAGCAGGTACAGGTTTTACCCTCTAGCAGAGTTCACTGGTGACGTGCTTGTGCTTTAAACTTTTAATTCATTTTATTTTTTATTGTCTTAAGAGGAACATCAAGCGGGGTCTGATCTCAGGTTAAACAGCTTATTTTGTTTTGTCTCTAAAGCTTCCATTAAGGAAAATGATGAAGCAGAGATATATGAGCCCACAGGAAGATGTGAAACAGGAATTGACTAAACTCAGGGAAAAAAGAAAAGAAAAGAGTTAATTTCAGAGATGAAGTCCAGTTATAAGGGACCAGACAGAAAACAAGTACAGATAGCATAGTAAGGACCATAAAAATGAAAACTAGTAAAGTGAGCAAAATGAAATAGAAATAAGGAAACAAAGGGTTACAGGGAAATGGTAGATAGAGACTATAGGTGAAGGAAATGCCACGTACACATCACTGGAGCCCAAAGTAAGAAATCTAAAACAATGGAAAAGAAAAAATAATTTAAAAACTATGATTAAAAGAGAAAACTTTTTTTTTTTACCATATGGAGGTACTTCATTATTTCCTTATAATCAGGCAAGCTCAACAAAATGATATGCTAACTAAATTTGTAAAATGCTGTGGTAATAAAGTTTCACAAAATTTTAAGACAAGGAAGAGCGTTTGTCACATGAAATGACATCACATTGGACAGGCACTGTGGTTCACATTCTGGGCGCTTGTGATTCCCTCTTCTGCTGATTCTCAAAAAGAGAAATTAAAAAAATACATGGTACTATGCATATATACTCTGCTTTATCTCATCATTTCAGAAAAAAAATTATTTGCACACAAATGTAAATACTAAAACAATTTAAAACATACAGTCTCCTCAATATCCTTTCATTAATTAAGAAGAAACAAAAATGGATAGCCATCATACAGTGATCTTGGGTATCCAATCAGGGAAAAGTGGAGGAAAATCAGGAGCAGAGGACATGGTAGTTTTTGGAGAGAAATCTAAGACCAGCAATCACAGATTTAGCCTTTCAAAAGAGAGAACTTCTGACATAAATACTTGATCCTACACACTGAAAGGGCACATTGTATATAAGGAAACTGTCCTAGTATAATCAATACAATGATATAGCCTTATAATATTATTATGTTTTAAAGATAAAGAGAATTATTTGAATATTTCAGCAAAAAGGAAGAACAATCAGGCAGGTAACATACTTCTTGGCAGCCAAATTCAATGCCTGAAGATAATGGGCCACATTTACAAGATACTGAAATAAGTAAAGAAGTGCGAGCTAAGAAATGTTTATACCCATATAGGCCATTCCTTCATGGATAAAGGCTACAGACAAATCATTTAAAACAGGTCTGAGTTCAGGAAATATTAGTTAAAAGGACCTTTCTTGAGAAAACTACTAGAAGATGAGTTCCAGCCAATCAAGAATGAATGGAGGTTTGGCAAAGGGAAATCGAGGCAGCAGTAAATGTATTTAACTGTACAGCTAAGTAAAAGCAAAGGTACAGATACAAATGATAGAGGAGAACATTCTGCCAAAACAAAAATTGTAGAAAGTAGAAAGTAAAGTCCACTTACAGTTGCTTCGGCTGTACTACATGGGAGTACAAAATAGCACTTAAAGTCAGCAGATCAAATATAAATATGTGAACATACATAATAGTACAAAGGAAAACACTAGAAACATGTGAATGACATACTACTAACTAAACTGGATGGTAGAAGAGAGAGAGGGAGGAGGAATAAGATATAAACTAGTTTTATTGAGGCAGATCATTGGAACCACCTATAAGAAAAAGGGAAAGAGGATAGTACATCAAGGTAGCAGTTTTAAAAGTAACCACTAGATAAAAATATAACTTTTAAAAATAAAAAGCTAACTGATTCCATTGATCTATATGTCTGTTTTTGTGCCAGTACCATATTGTTTAGATGACTGTGGCTTTGTTATGGCCTGAAGTCAGGGAGCATGCTACCTCCATCTCTGTTCTTCTTTCTTAAGATTGTTTTGGCTATTTGGGGTCTTTTGTGTTTTCATACAAAGTTAAAAATATTTTGTTCTTGTTCTGTGAAAAATGCCATTGGTAATTTGATAGGGATTGCATTGAATCTGTAGATTGCCTTGGGGAGTATGGTCATTTTAACAATATTGATTCTTCCAATCCAAGAACATGGTATATATTTCCATCTGTTTGTGTCATCTTCAATTTCTTTCATCAGTGTCTTATAGTTTTCATACTACGGGTCTTTTGCCTCCTGAGGTAAGTTCATTCCTAGGTATATTTTTTATGCAATGGTAAATGGGATTGTTTCCTTAATTTCTCTTTCTGACCTTTTGTTGTTAGTGTATAGAGATGCAAAAAACTTCTGTGTATTAATTTTGTATCCAGCAACTTTAACGAATTCATTGATGAGCTCTAGTAGCTTTCTGGTAGCATCTTTTTCTATGTATAGCATCATGTCATCTGCAAACAGTAACAGTTTTACTTCTTCTTTTCCAATTTGGATTCCTTTTATTTCTTTTTCTTCTCTGATTGCTATGGCTAGGATGTCCAAAGCCCAGAAATAAACACACGCACTTACGGTCAATTAATCTACGGCAAAGGAGGCAAGAAACAAAGGAGAAAAGACAGCCTCTTCAATAAGTGATGTGGGGAAAACTAGACAGCTACATGTAAAAAAATGAAATTAGAACATTCTCTAACACCATATACAAAAATAAACTCAAAATGGATTAAAGACCAAATGTAAGACCGGATACTATAAAACTCCTAGAGGAAAACATAGGCAGAACACTCTTTGACATAAATCTCAGCAATATTTTTTTGGACCCATCCCCTAGAGTAACAGAAATAAAACCAAAAATAAACAAATGGGATCAAATTAAACTTAAAATCTTTTTCATAGCAAAGGAAACGATAAATGAAACAAAAAGACAACCTATGGAATGGGAGAAAATATTTGCAAATGATGTGACTGACAAGGGCTTAATTTCCAAATTACACAAACGGCTCATAGAGCTTAATATAAAAAAAAAAAAAAACCCAATCAAGAAATGGCAGAAGCGGCATAAGCCTCTTAGATGGCCTCATCCACCAGAGGGCAGACAGCAGAAGCAAGAAGAACTACAATCCTGCAGCCTGTGGACCAAAAACCACATTCACAGAAAGAAAGACAAGATGAAAAGGCAGAGGGCTATGTAACAGATGAAGGAACAAGATAAAATCCCAGAATAACAACTAAATGAAGTGGAGATAGGCAACCTTCCAAAAAAAGAATTCAGAATAATGATAGTGAAGATGATCCAGGACCTTGGAAAAAGAATGGAGGCAAAGATCAAGAAGATGCAAGAAATGTTTAACAAAGACCTAGAAGAATTAAAGAACAAACAAACAGATATGAACAATACAATAACTGAAATGAAAAATACACTAGAAGGAATCAATAGCAGAATAACTGAGGCAGAAGAACGGATAAGTGACCTGGAAGACAGAATGGTGAAATTCATTTCTGCGGAACAGAATAAAGAAAAAAGAATGAAAAGAAATGAAGACAGCCTAAGAGACCTCTGGGAAAACATTAAATGCAACAACATTTGCGTTATAGGGGTCCAAGAAAGAGAAGAGAGAGAGAGAGAGAGAAAGGATCAGAGAAAATATTTGAAGAGATTATAGTCAAAAACTTCCCTAACATGGGAAAGGAAATAGCCACCCAAGTCCAGGAAGCACAGAGAGTCCCATACAGGATAAACCCAAGTTGAAACACACCGAGACATATAATAATCAAATTGGCAAAAATTAAAGACAAAGAAAATTTATTGAAAGCAGCAAGGGAAAAATGACAAATAACATACAAGGGAACTCCCATAAGGTGAACAGCTGATTTCTCAGCAGAAACTCTACAAGCCAGAAGGGAGTGGCATGATATACTTAAGTGATGAAAGGGAAGAATCTACAACCAAGATTACTCTACCCAGCAAGGATCTGATTCAGATTCGATGGAGAAATCAAAAGCTTCACAGACAAGCAAAAGCTAAGAGAATTCAGCACCACCAAACCAGCTCGACAACAAACTTCTCTAAGTGGGAAACACAAGAGAAGAAAAGGACCTACAAAAACAAACCCAAAACGATTAAGAAAATGGTTATAGGAACATACATATTGATAATTACCTTAAACGTGAATGGATTAAATGCTCCAACCAAAAGACACAGGCTTGCTGAATGGATACAAAAAGAAGACCCATATATATGCTGTCTACAAGAGACCCACTTCAGACCTAGTGACACATTCAGACTGAAAGTGAGGGGATGGAAAAAGATATTCCATGCAAATGGAAATCAAAAGAAAGCTAGAGTAGCAATACTCATATCAGATAAAAGAGACTTTAAAATAAAGAATGTTACAAGAGACAAGGAAGGACACTACATAACGATCAGGGGATCAATCCAAGAAGAAGATATAACAATTATAAATATATATGCACCCAACATAGGAGCACCTCAATACATAAGGCAACTGCTAACAGCTCTAAAAGAGGAAATTGACAGTAACACAATCATAGTGGGGGACTTTAACACCTCACTTACACCAATGGACAGATCATCCAATATGAAAATAAATAAGGAAACAGAAGCTTTAAATGACACAATAGACCAGATAGATTTAATTGATATTTATAGGACAATCCATCCAAAAGCAGCAGATTACACTTTCTTCTCAAGTGTGCACGGAAGATTCTCCAGGATAAATCACATCTTGGGTCACAAATCAAGTCTCAGTAAATTTAAGAAAATTGAAATCATATCAAGCATCTTTTCTGACCACAACGCTATGAGAGTAGAAATGAATTACATGGAAAAAAACGTAAAAAACACAAACACATGGAGGCTAAACAATATGTTACTAAATAACCAAGAGATCACTGAAGAAATCAAAGAGGAAATCAAAAAATACCTAGAGACAAATGACAATGAAAACACGATGATCCAAAATCTATGGGATGCAGCAAAAGCAGTTCTAAGAGGGAAGTTTATAGCTATACAAGCCTACCTAAAGATACAAGAAAAATCTCAAATAAACAATCTAAACTTAGACCTAAAGGAACTAGAGAAAGAAGGACAAACAAATCCCAAAGTTAGCAGAACTAAAGAAATCATCAAGATCAGATCAGAAATAAATGAAATAGAAACAAAGAAAACAATAGCAAAGATCAATAAAACTAAAAGCTGGTTCCTTGAGAAGATAAACAAAATTGATAAACCATTAGCCAGACTCATCAAGAAAAAGAGGGAGAGGATTCAAATCAATAAAATTAGAAATGAAAAAGAAGTTACAACAGACACCACAGAAATACAAAGCATCCTAAGAGACTACTACAAGCAACTCTATGCCAATAAAATGGACTACCTGGAAGAAATGGACAAATTCTAAGAAAGGTATAACCTTCCAAGACTGAACCAGGAAGAAATAGAAAATATGAACAGACCAATCACAAGCAATGAAATTGAAGCTGTGATTAAAAATCTTGCAACAAACAAAAGTCTGGGACCAGATGGCTACACAGATGAATCCTATCAAACATTTAGAGAAGAGCTAACAACCATCCTTCTCAAACTCTTCCAAAAAATTACAGAAGAAGGAACACTCCCAAACTCATTCTATGAGTCCTGATCATCACCCTGATAACAAAACCAAACAAAGATACTACAAAAAAAGAAAATTACAGACCAATATCACTGATGAATATAGATGCAAAAATCCACAACAAAATACTAGCAGACAGAATCCAACAGCACATTAAAAGGATCATACACCATGACCAAGTGGGATTTATCCCAGAGATGCAAGAATTCTTCAATATACACAAATCAATCAATGTGATATACCATATTAACAAATTGAAGAATAAAAACCATATGATCATCTCAAGAGATGCAGAAAAAGCTTTTGACAAAATTCAACACGCATTTATGATAAAAACTCTCCAGTAAGTGGGCACAGAGGGAACCTACCTCCACATAATAAAGGCCATATATGACAAACCCACAGCAAACATCATTCTCAATGGTGAAAAACTGAAAGCATTTCCTCTAAGATCAGGAACAAGACAAGGATGTCCACTCTCGCCACTATTATTCAACATAGTTTTGGAAGTCCAAGCCACAGCAATCAGAGAAGAAAAAGAAATAAAAGGAATACAAATCGGAAAAGAAGAAGTAAAGCTGTCACTGTTTGCAGATGACATGATACTATAAATAGAGAATCCTAAAGATGCCACCAGGAAACTAGTAGAGCTAATCAATGCATTTGGTAATGTTGCAGGATACACAATTAATGCACAGAAATCCCTTGCATTCCTATACACTAATGATGAAAAATCTAAAAGAGAAATTAAGGAAATACTCCCATTTACCATTGCAACAAAAAGAATAAAATACCTAGGAATAAACCTACCTAAGGAGACAAAAGACCTGTATGCAGAAAACTATAAGACACTGATGAAAGAAATGAAAGATGATACCAACAGATGGAGAGATATACCATGTTCTTGGATTGGAAGAATCAATATTGTGAAAATGACTATACTACCCAAAGCAAAATACAGATTCAATGCAGTCTCTATCAAATTACCAATGGCATTTTTTACGGAAGTAGAACAAAAAATCTTAAAATTTGTATGGAGACACAAAAGACCCCGAATAGCCAAAGCAGTCTTGAGGGAAAAAAACGGAGCTGGAGGAATCAGACTCCCTGACTTCAGACTATACTATAAAGCTACAGTAATCAAGACAATATGGTACTGGCACAAAAACAGAAACATAGATCAGTGGAACAAGATAGAAAGCACAGAGATAAACCCATGCACCTATGGTCAACTAATCTATGACAAAGAAGGCAAGGATATACAATGGAGAAAAGACAGTCTCTTCAATAAGTGGTGCTGGGAAAATTGGACAGCTACATGTAAAAGAATGAAATTAGAACACTCCCTAACACCATACACAAAAATAAACTCAAAATGGATTAGACACCTAAATATAAGACCGGACACTATAAAACTCTTAGAGGAAAACAAAGGAAGAACACTCTTTGACATAAATCACAGCAAGATCTTTTTTGATCCACCTCCTACAGTAATGGAAATAAAAATAAAAATAAACAAATAGGGGGGCTTCCCTGGTGGCGCAGTGGTTGAGAGTCTGCCCGCTAGTGCAGGGGGCACGGGTTCGAGCCCTGGTCTGGGAGGATCCCACGTGCCGCGGAGCAGCTGGGCCCGTGAGCCACAGCTGCTGAGCCTGCGTGTCTGGAGCCGGTGCCCCGCAGCGGGAGGGGCCGCGATAGTGAGGGGCCCGCGCGCCGCGATGAAGAGCGGTCCCCGCACCGCGATGAAGAGTGGCCCCCGCTTGCCGCGACTGGAGAAAGCCCTCGCACGAACCGAAGACCCAACACAGCCAAAAATAAATAATAAATAAATAAATAAAGTAGCTAAAAAAAAAAAAAAAAGAAAAAAAATAAATAAATAAACAAATAGGACCTAATGAAACTTCAAAGCTTTTGCACAGCAAAGGAAACCATAAACAAGACAAAAAGACAACCCTCAGAATGGGAGAAAATATTTGCAAACGAATCAACGGACAAAGGATTAATCTCCAAAATATATAAACAGCTCATGCAGCTCAAAAAAAAAAACCCAAAACAACCCAATCCAAAAATGGGCAGAAGACCTAAATAGACATTTCTCCAAAAAAGACATACAGATGGCCAAGAAGCACATGAAAAGCTGCTCCACATCACTAATTATTAGAGAAATGCAAATCAAAACTACAATGAGGTATCACCTCACACCAGTTAGAATGGGCACCATCAGAAAATCTACAAACAACAAATGCTGGAGAGGGTGTGGAGAAAAGGGAACCCTCTTGCACTGTTGGTGGGAATGTAAATTGATACAGCCACTATGGAGAACAGTATGGAGGTTCGTTAAAAATCTAAAATTAGAATTACCATATGATCTAGCAATCCCACTACTGGGCATATATCCAGAGAAAACCATAATTCAAAAAGACACATGCACCCCAATGTTCATTGCAGCACTATTTACAATAGCCAGGTCATGGAAGCAACCTCAATGCCCATCGACAGATGAATGGATAAAGAAGATGTGGTACATGTATACAATGGAATATTACTCAGCCATAAAAAGGAACGAAATTGGGTCATTTGTTGAGACATGGATGGATCTAGAGACTGTCATACAGAGTGAAGTAAGTCAGAAAGAGAAAAACAAATATCGTATATTAATGCATATATGTGGAACATAGAAAAATGGTACAGATGAACTGGTTTGCAGGGCAGAAATTGAGACACAGATGTAGAGAAGAAACGTATGGATACCAAGGGGGGAAAGTGGTGGGGTGGCGGGGGGGGGGGTGGTGGTGTGATGAATTGGGTAATTGAGATTGACATGTATACAGTGATGTGTATAAAATTGATGACTAATAAGAACGTGCTCTATAAAAAAATATATTATTCAAGTCAAAAATAAAATAAAATTAAATTAAATGAACATATTGTTCAAAAAAAATGGCAGAAGACCTAAATAGATATTTCTGTAAGGAAAACATATAGATGGCCAACAGGCACATGAAAAGATGCTCAGTATCACTAATTATTAGAGAAATGCAAATCGAAACTACAATGAGGTATCACCTCACACTGGTCAGAATGGCCATCATCAAAAAAATCTACAAACAATAAATGCTGGAAAGGGTGTGGAGAAAAGGGAACCCTCCTACACTGTTGGTGGGAAATAAATTGGTACAGCCACTATGGAGAACAGTATGGAGGTTCTTTAAAAAACTAAAAATAGAGTTGTCATATGATCCTGCAATCCCACTTTGGGCATATATCTGAAGAAAACTCTAATTTGAAAAGATACATGCATCACAGTGTTCATTGCAGCACTATTTGCAATAGCCAGGACATGGAAGCAACCTAAATATCCATCGACAGATGAATGGATAAAGAAGATGTAGCATATATAATACAGTGGAACATTACTCAGCCATAAAAGGAATGAAATAATGCCAGTTGCAGCAACATGGATGGACCTAGAGATTATCATACTAAGTGAAGTAAGTCAGAGAAAGACAAATACCATATTACACCACTTATATGTGGGATCTAAAAACATGATACAAATGAACTTATTTACAAAACAGAAATAGACTCATGGACATAGAAAACAAACTTATGGTTACCAAAGGTGATAGCAGGGTAGGTGGGGAGAGATAAACTAGAAATTTGGGATTAACGTATACACACTACTATCTATAAAATAGGTAAACAAGGACCTACCATATAGCACAGGGAACTATACGCAATATCTTATAGTAACCTATAATAGAAAAGAAACTGAAAAAGAATACATATATATGTATAACTGAATCACTTTGCTATATACTTGAAACTAACACAACATTGTAATTAACTATACTTCAATAAAAAAATAATTACATTAAAAAAAGGAAAAAGGGAAAGAGGATAGTACATAAAGGCAGAATTTTAAAAAGTAACCACTAGATAAAAAACATAACTTTCCTAAATATCAGAAAAACATTAAAAAATAAAAAGCTAATAAAATACAGTGAAGGTCATTTAAATATTTATATATAAATAGTAAATATAATATGACAGAATTAAGACCAACCATATCTGTCATAGCAATAAATTTAAACAGGTTTAATGCAGCTATTTAAAGAAAAGAATTTTCATATTACCTCAAAAACAAAGATCAACTTGTGCTGTATATGGGAGATATATTCAGAAAAGTGATTCAGAATGGTTATAACTAAAGGGGTTTATCAGGCAAAGATAAAACAATAGCAACAATAATAACAACAAAAGGCAATACACGGATCATAATCTTATATCAAACAAATAGAATTTAGGTCAAAAGGCATTAAGTAAGATGCAGAAGGCCACTTTATAATGCTAAAGGGTTCAGTCCACAGTGGAGATGAATTAATCCTACTTTTTTATTTTCTGTAGTTTTGAGGTCTTGTTGACCTGGGAGAAATCGCCCTTCTCAGAACTCTCTAATTCTTGGTGATGGCAAATGACTCCCCTGCAAGCATGCCTTTCATATGAAAAAGGAGCCAATCCAGAGTCCACTCCCCCAACCACCTCCTCTGTCAGGCCCTCATGCTCTGGGCCAATGTTCCCTTGTGCTAAACACCCAAGGCCAGAGACAGCACATGGCAGCCCCTCCACCCTGGAACCTGCTGCAATGATTCACACCAGCCAATACTAAATCCGCCTACCCCTCCTTGCCCATTCCTTCTTGCAGAAACCATAGTAAATCCTAGCCCACGTGTTCCCCTCAGCCCCTTTGCCTTCTGACCCTGGTGCTTCTCCAGGTGGCCCTGTGTGCCATGCCTCCTGCCTCTAGGGAACTGGGAGTAAAACTTTCTTGCTTCATGACAGTCATTTCTGTGTGTGTGTCTTACCAGACCTGGTTAAAACAAATCCCCGGCACATATTAAAACAAGACATAAGAACTACAAATACATGTATATTAAATAAAAAGTAGAAACCATATAAAGCAGAAGTTACCATGAGATGCTAAGATAAACACACTGACATGGACTATTAACAAAAGAACACCTGCTGTTTATGGCAATAGCTTCTAAACCCGTGAGACCACCACAACAAAGGTTTGCTTTTTGCTCAGCCCACGAGTCTGCTGTGGGTCGGTCCCAGATGTGTGTCACACCTTCTCACTTCAGGATTCAGGCTGACAGAGCAGCTGCTCTTAAAAACAGCCCATCAGTGTGGCAGAAGGACAGAGATCCCTGGAGCATCTCCAACTAAGGATCAAACACTGGCTCAGAAGTGACACATCATTTGTGTTCACAACCCCGTGGCCGGAAATAGTCAAAGGGACAATCCAACTACAGGGGCCAAGAGGGGCAATGCACTCATGTCCTCACTAGGGGGAGGCAGAGAGCCAGACATAGTCTGTGAACAGCCTTGATGCAAAACTGACATACATGAAAAATAGCCTTCTTATATAAACAAAAATAAGTTAGAAGACATAATGGAAGAGAACATTCCATTTATGATGGCAACTAAAAGAAAAAATACCAAGAAATGAACTTAAAAGAGATGTGTAAAACACATAGATGGAAACATTATAATATCCCTGAAAGGCACAAAAGTAGAACTGCACACACTATGTTCTTAGTTTGGAAGACTCAGTATCATCATTTCTTCCTAAGCTAATTTGTAAATTTAATATGATCCTGTAAGAAATATAAGCACTTTTTTTTTTTCTTCTTGGAATCAGACAAGCTGAGTTTAAAGTTCATTTGGAAAACTAAGCAAGAATAACTAGAGAGGCTCTGAAACATAAGAGCAGTAAGGGGGGAGGGGCACTTGCAGGCACCAAACCCACTCCACTGTCTCAATAATTGGTGTATGAACAATCAGACAAAACCATGGAATGTAAGGGGAAGTCCTGGAGAGACTTAAATACATACAAAATGTCAAAAGGCAAATGTCAATCTGGGAAAATGTTTGCAACTCCTATCACACACAAGGCGTCATCTCTGAGGCAGTTCCGTTCCCAAGAAAATCTGAGGAGGGGGCATGCTGTGGGGCATGAGGCAGCAGGACTGGGTGTGAGCAGCAGCTGACCCATCAAGAAGGTTCAATAGGGCCTTGGCTGAATTGGCAGGTGGCATGGGAGTGGGGGTGGCCCTTCAGAGGTGTCTGCACTGTGGTAAGGGGCCGGGCCATTATACTCAGACATAAAGAAGGCACCACATGGAGGCGCCCCCAGGAGGGGGAGAGTCTTGGGTGAGGTGATATTCTCTGGCTGGGATGTCACCTGCAAAGGCCTCAGCTGTGAGCCCCAAGCAGCTGCGGCTCCCCATCTGTGCACACAGAGCAGACATGACACCCTCTGTTTTCTCCTGTGTGGTGTGTGTGAATGCATGTGCATGTGTGTATGTGTATGTGTTTTGCCGAAAAACCAATAAGAAAAAAAAAAGATTAACTACTCAAAAGACACACAGGCAAAGGACATGAACAGACAGTTCACAAAAAAAAAAGAATTTCGTATTTCCATGAAATATATGGAAAGATGTTTGATTTTATTCACAAAAGAAATGCAATTTACAAATATACTAGAAAAAAATCTGAGAAATTATTTCACACATATCAGAGGGGCAAAATGAAAAGTTGGCAACCACCTGGTTACCAAGTTAGTGTGTAAACCATCTTGCTCAGCTGCTGGCTGGTGGAAGTATGGAATGATATATCCCCGAAGCAAGACAACTTCCCGGGATTCACCAAAATTACAACACACTTATCCTGTGATTCAGCCATCCCACTTCTGGGAATTTATCCTATAGAAATACCTATACACATAAATATGAGGTATGTACAACATGGTCATTGCAGCATTGTTTACAACAGCAAAATAATGGAAACAAGCTAAGTGTCCATCTATAGAAGAATATTTAAGTAACCACAGTCCACTCCCCTGACATAATGTTCTGTTGTTACATGAAGGAATGATGTGGGTCCACGGGAAGGTCTCCAGCATACACTACGTATGAAATAAGCAAGGTGTGAAATATTCATAACGCCACCTTTTGAGTAAGGATAGAAAAATACATATATGAATGTTTACTTGCATCTGCTTACACAAAAACTGGAAGGGTAAATAAGAAACTAACACAAGTGGTGTCCCAGGGGTCAGGGAGGAGTCGGGTAGAGGGCACAGAAGGGGGTACACTTCCTCTTTTAAGTTTTGAACTGTTTGAATACATTAGTTATCTAAAACAAACAGTAAATAAAATTTAAAAAGGATTTAAAGTAAATTACCCAGTATTTTAAGTATTTTAGAGTAAGAACTTTTCCATAATGTTTCATCTGCCATATTGCTATAGTGGAAGATCTCATTTACGTTTGCAGGCAACAATGTCAAATTTCCAGGCTATTAAATGCAGACAGAAATGGAACCAATTGAAATAACCAGTCCTCTAAGCTAGCTGGTAATTATAAGATCAGTTTTAGTTAGTTTATTTTTATAGAAATGTGTAGAAGGAAATTAGTCCAAAGGCTGCCTCAACTAATCTTCCAAGAGGTCATAGTTCACCAGATGCTTGTCCAAATATAAAAAAATCATAATATAACCAAATTATATGACTGATATTTTGGATATAGAAAACTTAAAAAACATTAGTATTATTTTGTATTCCATTGCCAACTATAGAGAGGCTAGTATGTGCAGACAATTTAAACAAAGGTTGAAGGACAAGAGATGTTATATTTGTGAACCTTCATTCTCTGACTCGCTGCAGGATGGCTTTTGTGATCACTGCTCTATGAAGCAGCTCTTTTCAAGATGACCAATGACTTTGATGTAGACAAATCCAAGGTCACTGATCTGCCCCCATTCATATAGCTGACTTCTCAGCCTCCTTCTTGATTCACTCTCTTTTTTGGGGTGGTGGGGGAAGCAGTATCTAATGCACAGCATGGTGTCTGTCACTGTCACTTCTTCCAAGACACTACATTCTCTTACTCCAATGGCTGCTCTATTCCTCTCCTTTAACAGCACCTCTTCCTCCTTCACTAAATCTCTAGATGTTGTCATTCCTCAGTGCTCAGATCTGGGCCAAACTGTGTTGGGAGGTGTCTGAAAAGAATTTTTATTTCTGATTTAAAGGAATGTAGACTTAAGAGGAGAGTTGCCTTGTGCTGTTAGTCCCCATTCTTACTGACTGGAACACAGATGTGAGACCTGGGGCTGTGGCAATCATCTTGCAAACATGAGGTAACAAGCATGAACATGAAAAGGACAAGAGCTAAGAATAGCTGAGTGAGGGGAAAAAAAGAGGCTGAATAAGAGTTTGGATAGATTACTGCCAGCAACCAGCTAACTAATATAGAGAAAAGAGACAGGAGGCCAGAGGACTACAATGAGACCTAAGTGTTGTGCATGAGTACAGGGTCTGACAAGGGACCTAGGAGACATCTAACTCAGACTTGGAGGATGATCAGAGGTGCTCTCTGGAGGATGTTTCATTTAGGCTGAGACCTCACAGCAGAGTAAAAGCTATTTTGGCAAAAAGTCAGGAGCAGGTGAGCAGGGAGAGGATAGCACGTGAATAAACCTGGAAGTATTATCACCTGGCACATTCGAACTCTGAAGGCAGTTATGTGTGAGTGAGGCCCAGAGGGGAGAAGACAGGAGAGGCCTGGTTAGGGAAACTGAAGGATGCAGGGAGACGGAGATGCTGAGAGAGAGCATTCCCTGAAGGGTCTTGTGAAGTTTGCCATGAAGTCTGGACTTTATCCCAGGGCAAAGACCAGTCACTGAAGCATTCCCCAACAGGAGTGGGGCTGGATCAAATTTTAATTGTAGAAAAATTAAGTATTTGCATTTAAGAACAATCACTCTGGTGAAACAGCAGAGACTGCATTAGAACTGGGCCAGGCTAAAGGCAGAAGGAACGTTAGTGGGTGACTGTAGCAGTACAGATGAGAGATGAGATGCCCCCCAGCGACAGTGAGGACGGAGAGGTGGGGGTTCTCCCAGTGTTTGACCCTCAGGGAGGGGGTGGGGAGGGAGGCGTCCAGGACCAAGCTGACTGGTCGAATGGCTGGCTGAATTACGGTAATCCACATGTGGAGATGACTCAGCCACTGAAGAGAATGAATGTGCACATACAACTGATGTGAGGGGGTTTCAGTGAAGGATTGTTGACTGAGAAAAGCACTACGATGAAAGCGTGTTCTGTACAATCACCTTTGGTGACAGAAGGACCAGTCCTGCCTGGTCTATGCTCAGCATCCACGTGCTTCTCTGCCCCCGCTGTCTTTGCACACCCTGCCTGCAATGCAGGAGAGGAACCCACGGAGCTGTTCCCAGAACCCCCTTTCTGGTCATTGTTCTGGGGATGGCCTCCAGTGATAGGTGTTCATGCAAGATTTGGAGGAGCACCTCAGGCCAGTTTTCTACAGAGGGTTGCAAGCAGATGCCTGGGCAGAGAGCAGGCGTGAGGCTGGCTGGAGGTTTGGGGCCATGCCCCGAGAAGCTCCTGCTTTGGTGATCCAGCCATTGGGTGGGTGGTGGTGGAGGTGCCTGGGACCCCTGAGGCTGCGAGGACTCCCAGTGAGTGCCGGCGACTGCCCCCCACAGCAACCCATCCTGAGCACAATTTCCTCCAAGGGTACACACTTCTGCGGCTGCCTAACCCTCTAGCTCCCATCTCCCCTGGGAATACTGGAGTGGCTTCCATCTTCCCCACCCAATGCTGATGGATACAGGTGGTACTGGATGCGGTGCCAAGAATGCAGAAGTACAGAGATGAGACTGGTTCTCTGCCACTGTGGGAGAACCAACAGGACTGTGGTGGGCTCCCCGTCCCACTGCACCGGGCAGCATGCTGGACAAAAAGGCGCGAGGGGCTTGGCTCCAGGCATGGCTGTGGAATCAGAGCCCTCACGACCTCCCTTTAGGAACCTCTGAGCTCATATAGCTATGCTGTTGATTCCAAATCCAGACCTTTTTGATGCTGCAAGTGGCTGAGTTGTGCAAGCTTAATTCAAAGCCTTGCCAGGTTTCCCATGAACGAGGTAGGACAGTGGGCAGGAAGGATGAGGGCTTGACAGCTGCATGGGATCCTGAGAACACTGAGGTGGGTTCTAATGAACGTGGGGGCCTTGAGTCTCCTGAGCCAGCAGAAGCACCCCTCCTCCCTTGACTGAGGCTAGCCCCCTGCTGTCTGAAGACCCAGCAATGACCTTGTCTGTGCAGATGCGCTACAGGGAGATGCCCAGCTCTTTTTAGTTTTCAGATTTGTAACTAGGAAGATGGTCTGGGAAGAGGTCCCACACACATCAAAAGAACTGCAAGAATTTCACCAGCAGAAATTTGAAGGAAGTGCAGAGGAGTAGATTTTACAACTGTTAAACCAGGACTTGCCCAGCATGCGAACGGCAGAAAAGGATGCTGAGTTAATGGCACAGTCTCTGGATATGAAGGTCTGGGAGCTGGGTGAGGGCAAGTAGAGCAGGGCAAGTGCCCTGGGGAAGGCATTACAAACACCCAAACCAGAGTCGGCCAGGGGCCGGGTTCAAGACCACGACGGTTTGCAGATTTTCTCCCTCACTTTGTTATTTATCTATCAGTAAGATGAACCGAGTACCCTTCTCCCTTCCTTGTCATAGAATATAAGGAAAACTAAGCGTAAGCTCTTAATTCAGTCCTCAAGTTACAGTTTATCAAAGATGGTCACAATCCAACCAGGTGAGGGATGAGCAAAATTCAAGATGGGTCCAGTGCCTTGTGGACTTCCTGTCTCCACGGTTGGTGGGAAGTGAAGCATTTTTACCTGCATGATGGACGGTGTGGAGTAGGCAAGATGTGACATTAATGTGTTGCTTGCTCATTTAGATATGCGTCAAAGGATGTATGTGGATGGGGATTGGACAAAGGGGTGGAGAGTGCCGGAGAGCCCATTGCCAGCTCAGTGGCTGCCTTCCCTGCACCCTTCTTTTTCATTCTCTGGAAATGGGGAAGAAGCCTGCAATGACACTTCCCAGATTGTTTTCCTGACAGGTTCCAGGTTCCCAAACGAGAAGCACTCATGCAAGGTTTGCAAGGCTGCAAGAGGAGCAGCAGGGACACACAGCTCCCTGGGTGGGGGGGCTCTGGGGAGTCCTGTCCTCAGTAGCCCGTGAGTCACAGCTGCTTCCAGAGGAAGCCCTCCAAGGAGAGCTTTGGTGCTTTGATGCAGGAGGTGATGACAGCAGCCCGACCCCGGTGACATCCCTGAGGTTGAGGGTGACTCCCTTCTCACCTGCGTCTCTCCGTGGTTTCCCTGGCCTTCACTCTCCCAACCCTTCAATGGTGATGTGAGCATCCAGGTGCCTGTATTAAAATCCATCACACTTGCAAAGCTCAAGTTTTGCTGACAGATTCTGACTGTATTCATATGTGTGTGCACACATACATGTACATAAATGTGTGTATGTATATATTATACATATATATTATACATATATATTACATACATATCTGTAGATAATTATTTGAGCTTGGAGAAAAATACAGAAGTATACATATAAGGTTGCTAATATGGGTTTCTAGTAGTTGAGAAGAAGAAGGTATGGGGAACCAAGCAGAAAAGAAATAAATGATATGTATGTTATAATCTATTAACGCAATATTACACATGTATGCATATATGGATGGACATAATAAAATACAGAAAAAATAGAGGAAGGTAGGTGGGGTCTGGGTGGATGCTCGGCAGGCATTCTGAAGGGCAAGGACATACTGGTCCACCCTATGCTGTCCCTGGGGGGAGGCTCCTGGCCAGTTACTATTAGGTGCCTGTCATCCAACCCTTAATATTACCCTAGGAGGAAATGCATTTATCCAGCTTCTTTCCTCTAAGATAGAAGGACCATGGAGACATGGCGCTATGGATACAGACCATAAAGGCCACACAGAGAGGGGAGATTGATAAGTGGGTCCCATCAGCCTCAGTCAGCTCTGACAGTCCGTTTCTCTAAAATTAACTTTTAACTTGAATGAATGTCTATATCCTAGACAAACAATGTGAATGAGTCAAATACCTATAAATTCGAAACACAGCTCTGCTGCATTAACTGGCAAGCCCTCCAATGACTGGGAGCTGGGATTTCTATATGAGGGCCTCCCAGGGCTGTGAGGAGCACAGGTGTTTGCCCCGGGTGTCCTGCATACTAGCCCGTGTGAGCCCAAGGCCCGTGGGAAGAGCAGCCAGCATCGGGCACCATGTTCTCACCACAGGCCTGCCTTGACTTTGCTCTGTGACCTTGGGAATCTCTGCCTCCTCTCTGAGCCCCAGTCTTGGCAACCTTAAGGAGAGATGGTTGAAAGTCTAAGGAGTACTCTAAGTCTTAAGATTCTAAAAGGTAGGAAATAACGTAGTGTAGAGGCTTCTGCTGTTTAGAGGCACGGCTGGAAACAAGATAAAGGCGCTGGAAGCAGGTGCTCAGTGCATTTGGGAGCAGGAACCAAATCCACACTTTTTATCATCTATCAGAGCTGCTTAAAGAAACTTGACAATACCAAGTGCAGGAGAGGATGCGGGTCAACTGGAAATTTCATACATTGTCATGAGAATGCAACAGGATACGGCCTTTGAAACCAGTTTGTCCGTTCCTTATAAAGTTGAACATACATTTACTCCATGATTTAGCAATCTCCTTCCTAGGTTTTCACCCAAGAGAAATGAAGACCTATGTTCACATGAAATTCTGTGATTGTATTCATAAATACCAAAATGGGCAACTGCTCATAAAAACCCCCGTGGTTCACCCATACAGTGGATACTCCTCAGTAAGGATGAACAAACCACTGATTCATGGAAAAACATGAACAGATCTCAAATGCATTATGCTAAGTAATTGAAGCTCTATACTGTAAAAAGGAAAAAACAAGATAAAAGTGCTAATAACATATACACTATGAATTTCAGACACAAGAGACCAAATCGACACTATTATGGGAAACACTGGCCACAGAGACAAAGGAGTGGGGGATTTGGAGTGACCTCAGGGACACAGGAACCTGAGGCTGGACTCTAGACTCATCCTCTGCACTCATTGTTGTGACCCGTTCCCCTCCCATCACTGCCTGAGCCCCGGTCCCTCATTCCCACCCCCCACTGATGCTGCCCTTGTGACCTGTACCTATGGCTTCCACAGACACTCAGAGGCAATCACTCCCTTCTTGGATCACATCCTGTGTGTGGCACTGGGACAGGACACCACGCTCTGTTTGGCCTCCTTCCCACTCACGGTCCTCCTGGGTCTCCTTCTCTGGATCCTTCTCAGACTCCCGGCCTCTGCCTGCTGACAGGCCTCCAGCCCTGGGGCCCCTTCCCTTCCCCATCCGTACTCACTCTCTGGTTGTCCTGTCAGCCTCCTCCCTCTGCGTACGGACCTCCCCTGGATTTTTGTCCCTGGGTCAACTCCTGACTCAGCATCTCACCTTGGAGGTTGCTGTGCACCAAACTGTGTCCCTCCAAAATTCATATATTGAAGCCCTAACCCCCAGGGTGACTGCATTTGGAGAGAGAAATGAAGGTTATATTAGGTCATAAAGGTTGGGACCCTAACCTAGTAGGGCTGGTGTCCTTATAAGAAGAGAAAGCAACCTCAGAGATCTCTCCCTTTCCACCCCGTGAGGGCACAGAGGAAAGGCCATGGGAGGACACAGTCAGAAGTCTGCCAGCCGGGATGAGAGCCTTCACCAGAGGCCACATCGGCCTGTGCCCAGTCCTGGGACCTACCAGCCTCCAGAATGATGAGAAGAAGTGTCTGTCGTTTAAGCTGCCCAGTCTGTGGCCCTCGGTTACAGCAGCTCAGGCAAATGAATCCAGGCATCCAAGGGCATCCCAGGCCTGACGCAGCCCAAGCCCAAGGCTTGAGCTTCCTCTGGACTCTGGCCTCACAGAGATTGACGTTGACATGAAAATCCATGCTGTCAACTTCCAGTCTGTTCTCACTCTCACAGCCCACAGCAGCCAATCCTTTAGGCTTTACTTTAAAATATATTCTCTCGATCTAATCCCCTCTCAAAATCTCCACCCTTCTTACCCTAGGTCATCTGCACCTCTTGCCTGGATTATTGCAAGAGGCTCCCAGCCTCTGTTGCTCCTGTGTGCCCTGCTCACCGGGCAGCCAGAGTGGCCCTTTGAAAATGGAAACCTTGTCATATTCCTCTCCTTTTAAACCCCAGAGACTTCCAATCACTTTCCAAATAACTCCTCTCTGTCACCCCCAGGTTCTTTGCTCTCTGGCCCCGGGGCACCTGTGACAACCCTGTGATGTCACCTCCTCCTCTTGGGGATGCGGCTGCTCTGGTCTCCTAGCTAGGACTGTCTGGCCACAGGGCCCTGGCACTTGCTCTTCCTTCTGCTTGGAATACTCATGTCCCAAACACCTGCACTGTTTTCTCCTTTAGCTCCTTGAGGTCTCTCCTGAGGTACCACCTCATCAGCGAGGCTGTTCTCGGCCATTCCCTCTAAAATGCCATGGACTCTGGGCCCCATGGTCCATATATAGGAATTCCTATATCAAGGAATATACCTTAGAGAGACGCCTCTGTACCCACCACGTGCCCAAGGAGCCTGTGAAAAGCGTGCATTGCGGCCTGGGTCATAATAGCAGAAAAAAGAAACAGCCCAAGTGTCTACTGAAAGTAGAATGAACCAATGAACATTTTGGTCTCTTCAAACAATGGAGTGCTATGCAGCGAGGAAAAGTCAATTAAACTGCATACAACAGCCCAGAGGGATCTCAGAGGCATACTGTTGCAGGAAAGAATCAAGTCCCTAAAGATTCATATAGTCTGGGGTCTATTTATGTAAAGTTCAAAACATGCAACTTGAAACAGAGTATCGACTAGAGATACAGACACAATGGATAAAACCCTGAAGATGCACAAGGGATGCAAGTGAACCCACAACCCGGGTGGTGGGGACCTTGGGGGGGAGGGGCAACGAGATGCAGTTGGGAAGAAACCCACAGAGGGCTTCCAAGTTCATGACAAATTCCACTCCCCCATTTTAAAAGCTGGGTGCTTTAAAAGTGCATTCTTTTTATAATTAATTCTGATAAATATGATTACGTATTGTCTCAGTATTTAATAAAAATAACGTACTAGTTAGTGTAGGTTAAGCTGCGGTAATCGGCAGCCCCCCACCCCCGCCCCTGTTCAGTAGCTCACAGAGGAAGGTGTGTTCCCTTCACACGCAGACTCCGTACAGTCCCCCTGAGATCCAGGGTCCGCCTGTAACACGTGGCCCCCAAGGCCACCCTGGGGGCCCTAGCCCCTCAGCCAGAGGGGGTAGAGCCCAGAAGCTCACACATTTGTCCCCTGCTCCACCGCGGTCTCCCCTCAAGCTCATCCCCTCGGATGGGCTGTGCTCACCGTGACTGTCATTGTCATGGCCCTTCCATGGTGGGAACCAATCACGTGACTGGTCCAAGTCCAGGGGCCTGGGGGATGGAGGTCCCTCTCAGGGAGAAGGGGACGGATTTTGGCAAACCACTAGATGTCCCTACTGCAAACATTTGAAAAAATATGTCTATATATACAACAAATCCTGGGCATGTATATGTGTGTGTTACATCTGCACATACGTGTATGCATACATATGTATAAGAAGAACTGAAAGAGGAGATGGCAAAACATCGTTGGAATTCTCTTTAAAGGGTATGATCATGAGTGATCTTATTTCCTCATTTTGTTGTATTTTCTTAATTTTCTTTGATGAATTCATATTAATGTTTGAATTAATTTAATTAGCATTAAAATGCAGGTCTCAGTTTACCTGAATGCTGGGTAAACATGACTTGTTTGTCTAGGTAATTAATTGGCTCCCTTTTGGTTTTGTTTTGAACAAATATGCACATATTCAAAAACCAAAATGAATTTTGAACTCAACCACTTTGGGCAACTGGTTAAATAATATAGAAAAGTAAATGAAAACATTCAATTTTAGCATCGAGTGATGAGTATTTTGTGTTAGCCTGTAAAGTAAGTATTGAAACTACCAATGTCATAGTGATGTGAAATATAACCTAGTTAGTATATATATATTTTTTTAAAGTATTTTTTTTAATATTTTATTTATTTATTTATTTATTTATGGCTGTGTTGGGTCTTCGTTTCTGTGTGAGGGCTTCCTCCAGTTGCGGCAAGTGGGGACCATTCTTCATCGCAGTGCGCGGGCCTCTCACTATCGCGGCCTCTCTTGTTGCGGAGCACAGGCTCCAGACGCGCAGGCTCAGTAATTGTGGCTCACGGGCCCAGTGGCTCCGCGGCATGTGGGATCTTCCCAGACCAGGGCTCGAACCCGTGTCCCCTGCATTGGCAGGCAGATTCTCAACCACTGCGCCACCAGGGAAGCCCTAGTTAGTATATTTTTAAACATACTAATAAAATAATTCTGAAAAGACAACTTTCAATTTGGTCGTGCATATACAGCAACTGAATGAAAGAAAGACAATTTCTATATACACAGCAGATATTAACTCATTTGTTGAATTATTCCACAAATGAAATTATTACATTGTTGTGTGAATACATAAATGACTATGAACTTACAGTCTGAGAAGTTCTATGGGCTTTCCTGGGCAATGCTCCGACAGGTGTGCCTCTCCCAACAGGAGACCGTCCAGAGGCTACCTGGAAGTCTCTACTCAGAAGGGGAGGAGCGCAAGGGGACTCCCAGGGAGACAGGGATGGAGTGGAGGCTTCGGTGTCAGGTGATATCGCTCAGCAGCCTGGGTAGCCTCGAGGTCAGGGAGGTCTGAAGGGCAGCAGTGGCTTGGGGTCTTACAGCCACAGGCTCAGTCTTATCAACACCCAGCAGATGCTGGGGGAAGGTCTGCAGGGAATGCAAAGCAGGCAGGCTCTCAACGGCTAATGGTCTGCTCAATGGAGCTGTGTTTAAAACAACTGGATGTGTAAAAACACCAGTTTGGGTGGGCAGGCTTTGGAGCTCCAGGGTCTCAGCCTGCAGTGAAGAACCAACCAACCTCGGAGGCCATCCTTGGCTCACTGATACAACAGGGGTCAGCGGGGCTGGGCTGCAGGCTGTGACCAGAGAGGACTCTCCGGTGAAGTTTAAAAAATGCATAATTTGATTTCAGTCTCAGAAGGATTATTTTAAGGATCACTTGATTTGGAAGACAAATGAATTCAGTGGCCGTCTTGTACCCGGTCACACACCCTGCCTGCCATTCTGCCTGGTGTCTAAGCCACACCGTCCCTACTCTTACTTCAGTGAAGATGGAGACCTGTCCAGATGAAACCTCATGCTGCAGACGGCATCCTTGGGGCTCAGTCTTCTCACCTGTCTGCAGCCAGTCTCATGCTTCTTGCTGAAATCAGCAGCAGCAGCAGCAGCTTCATCAACTAAAGTAAGATTTCCTGACCTTTAATCTTTTAAAAAAAAAATTTATTTTATTGACGCATACTTGATTTACAATGTTAATTTCTGCTGTATAGCAAAGGGATTCAGTTATACATATACATATATCCTTTTTCAGATTCTTTTCCATCATAGATTACTACAGGATATTGAATATAGTTCCCTGTGCTATACAGTAGGACCTTGTTGCTTCCGGCCTTTGATCTTGAAATTGTGTTTTAAAAAGAATCTGGATACTGATTTTCATAAAATCAAAGACAGTCGAGTCAACTGTCTGAAGGAAAGATTCAGTCCTGAAAATTCAAGTCAGCTGGTGCCTGTCCACCCTGAGTGTGGTCCTGGCTCTGTGTTCTGTGCCCTGGAGCTGCACGGTCCTTAAGAAAGAAATTTACCCCTTTCGGTTTAATCGTTTCTGTTAAAAATTCCAGAGGTAGCTTTTTAAAACTGAAATCAAACTGAATCCTGGAGAGCTAAGAAATAAATCACTTTATGTCTCTTGGATGTTTGCCAACCTAGCCTCCAAGAGAAGTCTTAATTTGTGGCTTCTAAGAAAGCCTTCTAGCTTTTTCCATCCAATCCTACCAGGAGGTCCACCAGCTCCCTCCCACAGTGTATATGTACCCCAAGGCTGGAAATGGAGTCTGCCTGAGCCACCGGGGTCCAGGCGTCACACCCCAGCCAGGTTCTTCCCTGGGGAGCGAGGGCCCTTGAGGAGGACTGGCCCCTCAAAGTGAGCCATCGAGCCCAGAGCACATTTAAACAGCTGCCCCGGGCAGTCAGCCGTCTGCACAGCTGAGAGAGGAAGCCTGCTTGGCCTCCTAGGATATTCTCTGCTTATGCAGATTAATAGTCTAGTTATAACCATGTAGGGATTGGGATTCGGAAGAGCAGTGGCTGCACCCTTCCCAGGTTCCCTGGTGGAGAAGGCAGAGCGTCCAGGAGGAGCAGGTGAGGGTGATGGCAGAGTTGGGTTCAGGGTGGGGACCCACAGGCTATGTAAGGCCTGAGGGCCAGGATACCACACCTGCCCCGGAGGCCTGTGCGTGCACTTCACGGGATTCAGGAGGCGCCTACTCTGTGCTGCTTTAGCATTCTGGCACCAAAGAATTCCCTAATAAAGTGAGAGATCCAAAGAAATAAGGAAGGAGTCCTGAGGCCCTTTGGAGGACAGCATTCTCAGTCATTGTAACAGCGAGGTCAGCCCCTGCCATAGGCCTGTGTGGCTGCCGTGTGTCCACAGAGGAGCGAGGCAGCCCAAGCACGGAGTGCGTGCCGCAGAGCCGCAGGATTTTGTTTTGGGAGCGACGAGACCATCGGCAGACTGGCAGCTGCAGAAAGAATGTTCTGACATTCTTGTCTCTTTTAACATACTCGTGGCATCTATATACACCGTGGAATGAATGCCCAGATTCATGTTGAGTTCGATGGTTTTGTTAACTGCCCACGTGTGTAACCACGGCCACAGCAAGACCTAGACCACGTCCATCGCACCAGGAAGGGGGCATGTCCTTTCTCAGTCCCTCAGTGGTAGCTTCCTATCGCTTCATAACAAATGATCACACACTTCGTGGCTTAGCACAGCATCTACTGATGATCTCACGGTCAAGGTGTGGGCAGGGCTACATCCACTTCCAGGCTCCTCCGTGTTGTGGTGGGATTCAGTTCTGCATGGAAGCAGCATGGAGTCCCTCTCAGGAGGTCACTGTCAGCTCCCAGAGGCTCCCTTGTTCCCTGGCTCGGGGCCCCTCCTCCTTCTTCAAGCCAGCGATGGTGGGTGGCGTCCTTGACACACTTCAGATCTCTCTGACCTTTTCTCCCTCATAGAACTCACTGCCTCATAATTCTGCTTTCAAGCGCCCTTGAGATGACCTTGTGCCCTCCCAGAAAATCCAGGAAATCTCTCTATTTTAAAGTCAGATGATGAGCAACCTGAGTTCGACTTGCAAAGTCCATTCCCAGCAGCACCTGGATCAGTGTCTGACTGCAGAACAAGGAACGGGAATTGTGGGGGCATCTTTAGAACTTCGTCTATCACATAGCTACTGTGTTGAGCTTCATCTAAATGGAATCCTGCAATAAGTACTCTTCTGTGTCTGGCCTCTTCGCTCAGATTAAGGTCTCTAGGATTCATTCATGTTGTAGCAACAACAGTTTATTTCTTTTTTATTGCTGAGCAGTATTCTGTTGTATGGGTATATCATGCTTGGTCCATCCACTCACTTTTGGAGGGGCATTCAGTGGTTTCTAGATTTAGGTGATTATGAATAAAGCTGCTATGAACATTCAAGCGCAGGCTGTTTTGTGGACGTCTGTTTCCATTTTTCTTCAGTAAACACCCAAGAGTAGAGTTGCTGGATCAAGGGGAAGGTGTATTCTTAATTTTATAAGAAATCACCAAACTGTTTTCCAAAGTGGTTTATCACTTTGCTCTCCTACCAGCAACATAAGACAGTTCCATTATTCTGCATCCTCCTACCACCTGGTATTCTTAGTCTTCTTAATTTTAGCCACTTTGTATATCTCATTGCGGTTTTAATTTCTATTTCCCTGGTGACTGACTTCAAAATCTTGCCTTGTGCTTACTGGTCATTCACATATCTTCTTTTTTTAAAGTCTTTTGCTCACATTTTTATTGGGTTATTTTTATAGTTAATCTTCAGTTGTTTATATATTATTGATATTTATAAATTATATATTATTTTATACATTTATACATTACTATTAATTTGCAGTTCTTATATGTATACAAGTACTTTATCAGATATGTTTCATGAATATTATTTCCCAGTTTGTGACTTAGCCATTTAACAGTGACATTTAATGCACAGACTTTTGATTTTGATAAAATTCAATTCATCATTTGTTTTCCCCTTTACCGTTAGTACCTTTTTTGGCCTCTCTGAAACATGTTCGCTAACTCTAGGGTCATGAAGATTTTCTACCCCATGCCTTCTTCTAGAAGTTTCATAGTTTTTGCTTCATGTTTAGTCTACAACCTACCTTGAAGTAATGTATGTATATGGTATGAGGGAGAGGGTCAAGGTTCTTTTTTCTTTCTTTACTTTTAAACATAGTATTGTATAGGTGTTCCTGCACCTTTTGTTGAAAAGACTTTCCTTTCCTTTCCTGTGGTGACTTTTCTAAAAACACATCAGTTGACAATGTTGTGGGTCCACTTCCGGACTCTATCCTCTCCTGTGATACATGGCTCGTCTCTCCTCACGGTCCCTCACTGCAGCTGGAAGGCAGGTACTCAAAGTCCTCCAGTTTTCTTCTCCACTGCAGGGCTGTCCTACCCCAGGTCCTCACAGACTCAATGCCATCTCAATCAAATTCCAGACAATTTTTTTCGTTTGGGAAACTGACAAGCTGAATCTAAAAGTTTTAGGCAAATGACTCATATTTTACATTTTACCTTGAAGAGTAGAGCAGAGAGGAGACAGAGGCTCATAGTGCTTGGATTGTGGTCCTAGCGGAAGGGCCAGGGCTTCTTGAAGGGAAGTTAGCAGGATTTCCTGATGGATGGATGGTGGGGGGGGTCAGGAAAAGTAGAGGAGCTCTCAGGCTTTCAGAAAAGCATGACAATTTCCTGCTCTGCCATGGCTTGAGCTCAGATGGGCTGGGTGAACCCTGGAGGTTCCAAGGGAGCCAGGATGGGTTTGCCAGGGACGTGATTGTCAGGGACCCAGTGAGCCTAGTGGTTCTGCAGCAGTGATGCTGTCCCTAAGGGAGGCTCGGGCACTTGGCCCTGGTGGCAGCCAGAGCAGCTCCAGCCATCTGACCTGTGGGCGTTCCCTAAGATTTTAGTCAAAACCACATTCAGAGACCTTCAAGATGGTGGAGGAGTAAGACGTGGAGGTCACCTTCCTCCCCACAAATACATCAGAAATATATCTACATGTGGAACAACTCCTACAGAACACCTGCTGAACGCTGGCAGAAGACCTCAGACTTCCCAAAAGGCAAGAAACTCCCCACGTACCTGGGTAGGTCAAAAGATAAAAGAAAATATAGAGACAAAAGAATAGGGACGGGACCAGCACCTCGGGGAGGGAGCTGTGAAGGAGGAAAAGTTTCTACACACTAGGAAGCCCCTTCACTGGCGGAGATGGGGGGTGGTGGGTGGGAAGCTTTGGAGCCACGGAGGAGAGCACAGCAACAGGGGTGCAGAGGACAAAGCAGGGAGATTCCCGCACAGAGAATCAGTGCCGACCAGCACTCACCAGCCTGAGAGGCTTGTCTGCTCACCTGCCGGGGCGGATGGGGGTTGGGAGCTGAGGCTCAGGCTTTGGAGGTCAGATCCCAGGGAGAGGACTGGGGTTGGCTGCGTGAACACAGCCTGAAGGGGGCTAGTGTGCCACAGCTAGCCAGGAGGGAGTCTGGGAAAAAGTCTGGAACTGCCTAAGAGGCAACAGACCATTGTTTTGGGGTGCGCGAGGAGAGGGGATTCAGAGCACCGCTTAAAGAGCTCCAGAGACAGGCGTGAGACGCGACTATCAGCGTGGACACCAGAGATGGGCATGAAATGCTAAGGCTACTGCTGCAGCCACCAAGAAGCCTGTGTGCAAGCACAGGTCACTATCCAGGGTCCCGTGATCCAGGGGCAACTTCCCCGGGAGAACACATGGCACGCCTCAGGATTTTGCAACGTCATATTGGCCTCTGCTGCCTCAGGCTCGCCCTGCATTCCATACACCTCCCTACCCCCGGCCTGAGTGAGCCAGAGCCCCCTAATGAGCCGCTGCTTTAACCCCATCCTGTCTGAGTGGGAACTGACACCCTCAGGCGACCTACACGCAGAGGCAGGGCCTATCCAGAGCTGAACCCCAGGAGCTGTGTGAACAAAGAAGAGAAAGGGAAACTTCTCCCAGCAGCCTCAGGAGCAGTGGATTAAATCTCCACACTCAACTTGATGTACCCTGCATCTGTGGAATACCTGAATAGACAACGAATCATCCCAAAATTGAGGCAGTGGACTTTGGGAGCAACTGTACACTTGGGGTTTGCTGTATGCGACTGACTGGTTTCTGGTTTTATGTTTATCTTAGTTTACTATTTAGAGTTTATTACCATTGGTAGATTTGTTTATTGATTTGGTTGCTCACTTCCTTTTATATATATATATATATTTTTTTTTTCTTTTTCTCTTTTTGTGAGTGTGTATATGTATGCTTCTTTGTGTGAGTTTGTCTGTATAGCTTTGTTTTTACCATTGGTCCTAGGGTTCAGTCTGTCTGTTTTTTGGTTTTTGTTTTTCTTTTTTTTAGTATAGTTTTTAGAGCTTGTTATCATTGGTGGATTTGTTTTTTGGTTTGGTTGCTCTCTACTTTCTTACTTTCTTTTTTTCTCTATTTTTATTACTTTTCACTTTTTTCCATTTTAATAACTTTATTTCTTTTTCTTTTCTTTCTTTCTTTCCCTCCCTCCCTCTCTCTTCCTCTCTCTCTCTCTCCCTCTCTCTCTCTTTCTTTCCTTCTTTCTTTTTCCCTTTTCTTCTGAGCCATGTAGCTGACAGGGTCTTGGTGCTCTGGCTGGATGTCAGGCCTGTGCCTCTGAGTTGGGAGAGGCGAGTTCAGGATATTGGTCCACCAGAGACCTCCGGGTTCCATGTAATATCAAACAGCAAAAGCTCTCCCAGACATCTCTATCTCAACTCTAAGACCCAGCTCCACTAACAGCCAGCAAGCTACAGGGCCGGACACCCTATGACAAACAACTAGCAAGAAAGGAACACAATCCCACCCATTAGCAGAGAGGCTGCCTAAAATAATAATAAGGTCACAGATATCCCAAACCACACCACCGGACGTGATCCTGCCCACCAGAAAGACAAGATCCAGCCTCATCCACCAGAACACAGGCACCAGTCCCCTCCACCAGGAAGCCTAAACAACTAACTGAACCAACCTTAGCCACTGGGGGCAGACAGCAAAAACAACGGGAACAACAAACCTGCAGCCTGTAAAAAGGAGGCCCCAAACACAGTATGTTAAGCAAAATGAGAAGACAGAGAAACACACAGCGGATGAAGGAGCAAGGTAAAAACCCACCAGACCAAACAAATGAAGAGGAAATAGGCAGTCTACCTGAAAAAGAGTTCAGAGTAATGAGAGTAAAGATGATCTAAAATCTTGGAAATAGAATGGAGAAAATACAAGAAACGTTTAACAAGGGCATAGAAAAACTAAAGAGCAGACAGACAATGATGAACAACAGAATAAATGAAATTAAAAATACTCTAGAAGGAATCAATAGTAGAATAACTGAGGCAGAAGAACGGATAAGTGACTTGGAAGATAAAATAGTGGAAATAACTATTGCAGAGCAGAATAAAGAAAAAAGAATGAAAAGAATTGAGGACAGTGTTAGAGACCTCTGGGACAACATTAAGCACACCAACATTCGAATTATAGGGGTCCCAGAAGAAAAAGAGAAAAAGAAAGGGACTGAGAAAATATTTGAAGAGACTATAGTTGAAAACTTCCCTATATGAGGAAGGAAATAGTCAATCAAGTCCAGGAAGCACAGAGAGTCCCATACAGGATAAATCCAAGGAGAAACATGCCAAGACACATATTAATCAAACTATCAAAAATTAAATACAAAGAAAAAATATTAAAAGCAGCAAGGGAAAGACAACAAATAATATACAAGGGAATCCCCATAAGGTTAACAGCTGATCTTTCAGCAGAAACTCTACAAGCCAGAATGGAGTGTCAAGACATATTTAAAGTGATGAATGGGAAAAACCTACAAACAAGATTACTCTACCCAGCAAGGATCTCATTCAGATTTGATGGAGAAATTAAAAGCTTTACAGACAAGCAAAAGCTAAGAGAATTCAGCACCACCAAACCAGCTTTACAACAAATGCTAAAGGAATTTCTCTAGGCAAAAACACAAGAGAAGGAAAAGGCCTACAATAACAAACCCAAAACAATTAAGAAAATGGTAATAGGAACATACATACCGATAATTACCTTAAATATAAATGGATTAAGTGCTCCCACAAAAGACACAGACTGGCTGAATGGATACAAAAACAAGACCCGTATATATGCTGTCTACAAGAGACCCATTTCAGACTCAGGGACATATACAGACTGAAAGTGAGGGGATGGAAAAAGATATTCCATGCAAATGGAAATCAAAAGAAAGCTGGAGTAACAATTCTCATATCAGGCAAAATAGACTTTAAAATAAAGACTGTTACAAGAGACAAAGAAGGACACTACATAATGATCAAGGGATCAATCTAAGAAGAAGATATCACAATTATAAATATTTATGCACCCAACATAGGAGCACCTCAATACATAAGGCAAATGCTAACAGCCATAAAAGGGGAAATCGACAGTAACACAATCATATTAGGGGACTTTAACACCCCACTTTAACCAGTGGACAGATCATCCAAAATGAAAATAAATAAGGAAACACACGCTTTAAATGATACATTAAACAAGATGGACATAATTGATATTTATAGGACATTCCATCCAAAAACAACAGAATACACATTTTTCTCAAGTGCTCATGGAACATTCCCCAGGATAGATCATATCTTGGGTCACAAATCAAGGCTTGGTAAATTTAAGAAAACTGAAATTGTATCAAGTATCTTTTCCGACCACAATGCTATTAGACTAGATATCAATTACAGGAAAACATCTGTAAAAAATACAAACACATGGAGGTTAAACAATATACTACTTAATAACCAAGAGATCACTGAAGAAATCAAAGAGGAAATCAAAAAATACCTAGAAACAAATAACAATGGAAACACGACGACCCAAAACCTATGGGATGCAGCAAAAGCAGTTGTAAGAGGGAAGTTTATAGCAATAGAATCCTACCGCAAGAAACAAGAAACATCTCAAATAAACAACCTAACCTTACGCCTAAAGGAACTAGAGAAAGAAGAACAAAGAAACCCCAAAGTTAGCAGAAGGAAAGAAATCATAAAGATCCGATCAGAAATAAATGAAAAAGAAATGAAGGAAACAATTGCAAAAATCAATAAAACTAAAAGCTGATTTTTTGAGAAGATAAACAAAATTGATAAACCATTAGCCAGACTCATCAAGAAAAAAAGGGAGAAGACTCAAATCAATGGAATTAGAAATGAAAAAGGAGAAGTAACAACTGACACTGCAGAAATATAAAGGATCATGAGAGATTACTACAAGCAACTATATGCCAATAAAATGGACAACCACGAAGAAATGGACAAATTCTTAGAAAAGCACAACCTTCCGAGACTGAACCAGGAAGAAATAGAAACTATAAACAGACCAATTACAAGCACTGTAATTGAGAGTGTGATTAAAAATCTTCCAACAAACAAAAGCCCAGGACCAGATGGCTTCACAGGCAAATTCTATCAAACATTTAGAGAAGAGATAACACCCAACCATCTCAAACTCTTCCAAAATACAGCAGAGAGAGGAACACTCCCAAACTCATTCTATGAGGCCACCATAACCCTGATACCAAAACCAGACAAAGATGTAACAAAGAAAACTACAGGCCAATATCACTGATGAACATAGATGCAAAAATCCTCAACAAAATACTAGCAAACAGAATCCAACAACACATTAAAAAGATCATACACCATAATCAAGTGGGGTTTATCCGAGGGATGCAAGGATTCTTCAGTATATGCAAATCAACCAATGTGATACAGCATATTATCAAATTGAAAGATAAAAACCATATGATCATCTCAATAGATGCAGAAAAAGCTTTTGACAAAATTTAACACCCATTTATGATAAAAACCCTCCAGAAAGTAGGCATAGAGGGAACTTTCCTCAACATAATAAAGGCCATATATGACAAACCCACAGCCAACATCATTCTCAATGGTGAAAAACTGAAACCATTTCCTCTAAGATCAGGAACAAGACAAGGTTGCCCACTCTCACCACTATTATTCAACATAGTTTTGGAAGTTTTAGCCACAGCAATCAGAGAAGAAAAAGAAATAAAAGGAATCCAAATCGGAAAAGAAAAAGTAAGGCTGTCACTGTTTTCAGATGACATGATAGTATACATAGAGAATCCTAAAGATGCTACCAGAAAACTACTAGAGCTAGTCAATGAATTTGGTAAAGTAGCAGGATACAAAATTAATGCACAGAAATCTCTTGCATTCCTATATACTAATGATGAAAAATCTGAAAGAGGAATTAAGGAAACACTCTCATTTACCATTGCAACAAAAAGAATAAAATACCTAGGAATAAACCTACCAAAGGAGACAAAAGACCTGTGTGCAGAAAACTATAAGACACTGATGAAAGAAATTAAAGATGATACCAACAGATGGAGAGATATACCATGTTCTTGGACTGTAGGAATCAACACTGTGAAAATGACTATACTACCCAAAGCAATCTACAGATTCAATGCCATCCGTATCAAACTACCAATGGCATTTTTCACAGAAGTATAACAAAAAATTTCACAATTTGTATGGAAACACAAAAGACCCCAAATAGCCAAAGCAATCTTGAGAAAGAAAAATGGAGCTGGAGGAATCAGGCTCCCGGACTTCAGACTATGCTACAAAGCTACAGTAATCAAGACAGTATGGTACTGGCACAAAAACAGAAATATAGATCAATGGTACAGGATAGAAAGCCCAGAGATAAACCCACGCACATACAGTCACCTTATTTTTGATAAAGGAGGCAAGAATATACACTGGAGAAAAGACAGCCTCTTCAATAAGTGGTGCTGGGAAAACTGGACAGCTACTTGTAAAACAATGAAATTAGAACACTCCCTAACACCATATACAAAAATAAACTCAAAATGGATTAAAGGCCTAAATGTAAGGCCAGACACTATAAAACTCTTAGAGGAAAACATAGGCAGAACACTCTATGACATACATCACAGCAAGATCCTTTTTGACCCACCTCCTAGAGAAATGGAAATAAAAACAAAAATAAACAAATGGCACCTAATGAAACTTAAAAGCTTTTGCACAGCAAAGGAAACCATAAACCAGACGAAAAGACAACCCTCAGAATGGGAGAAAATATTTGCAAATGAAACAACTGATAAAGGATTAATCTCCAAAACTTACAAGCAGCTCATGCAGCTCAATATCAAAAAAAACAAACAACCCAATCCAAAAATGGTCAGAAGACCTAAATAGACATTTCTCCAAAGAAGATATACAGATTGCCAACAAACACATGAAAGGATGCTCAACATTAGTAATCAGCAGAGAAATGCAAATCAAAACTACAATGAGGTATCACCTCACACCAGTCAGAATGGCCATCATCCAAAAATCTACAAACAGTTAATGCTGGAGAAGCTGTGGAGAAAAGGGAACCCTCTTGCACTGTTGGTGGGAATGTAAATTGATACAGCCACAATGGAGAACAGTACGGAGGTTCCTTAAAAAACTAAAAATAGAACTACCATACGACCCAGCAATCCCACTACAGGGCATATACCCTGAGAAAACCATAATTCAAAAAGAGTCCTGTACCACAATGTTCATCGCAGCTCTATTTACAATAGCCAGGACATGGAAGCAACCTATGTGTCCATCGACAGATGAATGGATAAAGAAGATGTGGCACATATATACAATGGAATATTACTCCGCCATAAAAAGAAATGAAATTGAGTTATTTGTAATGAGGTGGATGGACCTAGAGTCTGTCATACAGAGTGAAGTAAGTCAGAAAGAGAAAAACAAATACAGTATGCTAACACATATATATGGATTCTAAAAAAAAAAAAAAAAACATTCTGAAGAACCTAGGGGCAGGACAGGATTAAAGATGCAGATGTAGCGAATGGACTTGAGGACACGGGGATGGGGAAGGGTAAGCTGGGACAAAGTGAGAGAGTGGCATGGACATACATACACTACCAAATGTAAATTCAGTAGCTAGTGGGAAGCAGCCACATAGCACAGGGAGATCAGCTCGGTGCTTTGTGACCACCTAGAGGGGTGGGATAGGGAGTGTGGGAGGGAGACACAAGAGGGAGAAGATACGGGCATATACGTATATGTATAGGTGACTCACTTTGTTATAAACCAGAAGCTAACACACCTTTGTAAAGGAATTATGCTCCAATAAAGGTGTTTAAAAAAAAACAAACCACATTCATAAAAAAGCCTGCAATGATGTGACCGATAAAGGCTTAATTTCCAAAATACACAAACAGCTCATACAGCTCAATAACAAAAACTCAAACAACCCAATTCAATAATAGGCAGAAGACCTAAATTGACATTTCTCCAAAGAAGACATACAGATGACCAACAGATGCATGAAAAGATGCTCCACATCTCTAATTATTAGAGAACTACAATGAGATATCACCTCACACCAGTTAGAATGGCCATCATTAAAAAAATCTACAAACAATAAATGCTGGAAAGGGTGTGGAGAAAAGAGAACCCTCCTACACTCTTGGTGGGAATATAAATTGGTACAGCCACTATGGAGAACAGTATGGAGGTTCCTTAAAAAACTAAAAATAGAGTTACCATATGATCCAGTAATCCAACTTCTGGGCACATATCCAGAGAAAACTCTAAGTTGAAAAGATACATGCACCCCAGTGTTCGTTGCAGCACTATTTACAATAGCCAAGATATCGAAGCAACCTAAATGTCCAACAACAGATGAATAGATACAAAATATGTGGTATATATACACAATGCAATATTAGCCATAAAAAAGAATGAAATAATGCCATTTGCAGCAACATGTATGGACCTAGAGATTATCATACTAAGTGAAGTAAGTCAGACAGAGAAAGACAAATATCATATGATATCATTTATATGTAGAATCTAAAATATGATACAAATGAACTTATTTACAAAACAGAAACAGACTCACAGACATAGAAAACAAACCTATGGTTACCAAAGGGGAAAAGGGGCGGAGGAGGGATAAATTAGGAGTTTGGGATTAGCAGATACCAACTACTATGTACAAAATAGATAAACAACACTGTCCTACTGTATAGCACAGGGAACTCTATTCAATATCCTGTAATAAACCATAATGGAAAAGAATTTAAAAAAAAAAAAAGAAAAAAGCTTGCAAACAACTGCCAGAGCAGCATGTAAAGGAGAGCTTTACCTAAGGTGCACAGAGTCAGGAACTGGCTCACGCAGGTGGCCAGAAACATGGGTTGGGAGAACAATGTGTGGCTCCCACTGGGGAATCCAGGGGAGGGTGCCCAGGGCCGGGTCAAGCACCAAGCCCAGCCAGATAAAGCCTCACCCCTCACCTCCACTCGTTGGGCTTCAGATGGGCTGGTGGACTGGAGAGTAGGTCCTGCCTGAGACTCTCAGGCCCGAGTGAGCCTTCACAGCAGCCAGAAGCTTCTGTGAGCAAGACCATGAGGAGCAGAGCAGCACAGGAGGGAGGCAGCTGAGGAGTGCTGAGGACGGGGCTCCGGCCTGGGGGTTCAGTGTGGCTAGAATGTACTGTCTGGTCAGGAGAAGGCCCAATCTTCTATATTTGTCTGTTTCTTTGCTTTTGAGTTTGTTTGTGATGGGAGGGATTTGCATATACCTACTATGTGTCAGGAATTGTGCTACTTTACACCTGACATCTCCTTTAATACTCATGACAGTCCTGCTGTAGATGGGATGATGATGGTGATGTCTGCTTTGGCTTTGAAGAAAACCAAACAGCTTAAAGAAATCAAGAAGCATGGTAAGCTCACACAGGTGCAAGGAACGTAGCCCCACCTGGAACCCAGGTGTGTAAAATGCTCACTCTCTGGACCACAACTTCCTGTTGCCTGGGAAGTGAGAAGGAAGACAAATGGGGCCCCAGGGGCCCAAGAACAAGAGCCAGTGTGGACAAGTTTTATGTACATATTACATTCAGATTTTATATTCTGTGTTCTGTGTGTTTCCCAAATTACCTGCCATTATGGTAGAGAGACACAAATTGAATTCTTAAGGTCCAGAAACAGCAAATTGTACATAGGCACAAAAGTTACGTGTGTGTATTATTTTAAAATATACATATGTCTACATTATATATTTATAATATATATACATGTTTTCAATCCCAACTGAAACATTTACAACCTATTCTTTTCCTCTTTCTGTCCAGATGAGGCCCTTACTCTGCTCTTGTTCACACAGGGCCCTCAGGGAGTGGTCAGAGGGGACAGGGAGGGGCCAGGACACAGGATCAAAGGCAGAGGCAGAGAAAGGGCTGACTGACTCATGGTGCAGAGTACGCTCGTGTGTCCTGTGTGTGTGTTGTGTGCATGGGGTGTATTGTGCGTGTGCGACTTATTAGTGGGGTGGGGGTGGAGTGGGTATGGGGTTCTGTCTATGGAATGTGCATGTGCAGTGAGTGTATGCCATGTGTTGTGCTGTGTGGCATGTGTGAGGTCTGTGTGTAGACTCTGCATGCATTTGTGGTGGGGGTGAGGGGGTGTTTTGCATGTGTGGTATGTATGGCTTGTATGGTGTGTGTGGTGTGTTATGTCCTGGATTGCATAGCATGTGTGGTGTATGTGACTGGTGCATGATACGTATGTTGTATGCTGTGTGTGCACATTGTGTGTGGTGTGCATGTGAGATCTGAGTGCACAGTGTGTGTGCACAAGGGGGCATGCACACCCATGTAAAGTGTGCATGCATGTGAGATATATGTATGCACATGAGATATGTGCATGTGTCATGTGTGTGTGATGTGTATTATGTGATTAGCATGTGTGCTGTCTGGCAGGGAGTGAATGGTGGGTGTGCAGGGTGAATATGTTGTGTGTGTGTGTGTGTGTGTGTGTGTGGTGGGTATGGATGGTGACTGTGCAGTGTGTATGTGTGTGTGTGTACTGTTGCATGTACACACTTAGCCTCCTGGGGGGCAGCTATTACTGTGTCTCCCTCAGGGCAGCCGCAGACACGAAGGGTCCCTGAATCGTGAAGGATGTGGGGGATGCACTGGATGCACAGGGGTGTGCTGGGGCTGCAGCCACGCATGCGTTCAGTCGCGTGGGGCTGCTTGCATTTGAAACCCAAGCTGCCCTCCTCTGAGTGCCCCACCCAGGCCCAGATGAGCAGATGACTGATGCTCCTCGGTAGCTTCTGAGCCTGCATCCTGACGTGGTGGGGCTGGGGGCAGTTCTAAATGTGCACGCACACGAGCAGTGTGGACCCTGCACGGCTGGGGCACCTTCATGCTCACCTACCCCCATCACCAACCTGCTGGGAACTGAGGCCTGAAATCATGGAACGGACTGTTGAAAGTGGAGAACAATCAGTTAGTTTTTCAGACTCGTTTTCTGGAAGGGCTTAATCTATGCCTCAGGCCAAACATTCCATTACTTAAGTCAGGAACTCTGATAGCTACACTCCCGTGTGGTTGCCACAGTGCTGCATGAAGAGTCTGCCAACCTTGGCTCTGGAGTAGGACCCTCCTCCCACCCCACTGCCTTTCTCCAGCCACGAGAAAGACTGTGCTGGCTGCATGTGGGCAGGAAGTGATGAAGGATGAGGCTCACGTCCCCAGTACTGAGCTATCTCTGTGGCGGCTGTGGGGAACCCACGAATGTCACACCATGGGAGCAGTGCCAGTATCAACATCAATGGGCCTTTCTGGATATTCTTAGAGTCCAGTTGCCATTACAGGAGAACATTATTAAGAACACAGCTCATTTATCTCAACCAAAGTTAAACATCTAGATAAGCCTCTGCCAAAATCACCATTTTGAATCCAGTGATCCGCATACATCCTAATATTCCAGTCATGGCTTCTCTTGGCTTGCAATGTTTGGCCCAAGCAAACGCAGAATAACCTAGATTTCACTTCAGCATCTCTTGCTAGATCCACAGAGTTATTGTGAAACTTTACTATTTTACAATCTTCACTTGCAAAGCCCTGGCAAGTTGATTTTAGCCTCAGGGAGATACAAAGTGCTGCAGACCTGGGGCAGGCTTTTAGAGGTGTGCAGTTATAAACACACACACACACAAATGCAAAAAAGTAGAGAGTTGGAAACATGTCAAATTCCTCTCAACGTGGGAAGGCACTTAGTACTGTTGGTACATGGAGTTCTTTAAAATAAATCGGTCAGAATGTAGATGGCTAACAAAATTAACTGAATTTTCTAACATGACTTGTAAAATGTAAACCATGGCAGACAATCTGTGTTCATGGTTTTGAAAAGTTCCCTTTACTGCCAAAATGTATGACATCTAACAACACTGGAATTATACATCCTGTACACAATTCATCTGTGTAAACAACAATCCTGTAAAGCTACGTAGCTAATGTTGACATCTGTCACATTAACTGTCTGATGTACAACTTCTGTTTTGGAAGGCAGTAGTCCATCTGGAGATTAAATAGGTAATACTTACAACCACCCTTTTCCACATGTGAATTCAGTAATACTATTCTATTTCAAGAATAGCTATATAATGCTGACATCAGCCAGTTTGGGATTCTTTGATTAAAAAATATCATATACAAAACTACTGCATGCTTATTCTAATATTGAAGCATTGATCAGTGATATCACAGTAAACAAACTCAAACCATACTTGGGAGTTTTGTTTCTGGCAATGGAGGACCAGGTTGTTTCAGACCAACACTCACATTGGAATAACTAGAAAACATGGCAAAATGTAAGAAAGAAGGCTTTTAGGTGACATCAGATAATACAAGGGCAGTGAGGAATTTTAAGGCTAAGATCTGGGAGGAGACTGAAGATAGGAGAGGTGAGCCTTGCACTGAGAGCCACTTTCCCCACTGCGGGTATCACCAATGATGAGAGCAGTGGCTAAGAGGCTGAAAAGGTGAGCAGAGCTTTCAACAAATCTGGATCTGGGAAGACAAAAACTAGAATTCAGGGCCCATGGAGAAGAATAGACCTTGGTCAACACCCTGGGCTTTCAGCTGGGAACTGAAAGGATGGTATCCCAAGAGTCAGAGTGAACTAGAAGTAGAGCAGTCATAGTATAGAAATAAGTCCAACTTCAGATCACTTAAATCTCTGATTCTCTCATTAAAGTGGTCTTGCATTGCTAATACCCCCATCCAAACTGCCTGAAATAAACAAATTGAATCACCTCTGGAAAATGATAAACTCATCCAGAGCCTAAATTTGTATCTCAAAATTTTGATATCTAATCCAATATCCAGCATTTGTTAAAATGATCAGGATTATGAGAAATTAAGACAGGACAGAAAAATAACAGAAAATCAAACAGCAGGAACAGAAAAACAGGAGATCTAGACAAACATATATTTTAAACTAATTATAACAAATATGTTGAAATTAAAGAATTTTGGAAGAGAACTGGGAAATATGAAATAAGCCAAGTGGACACTCTGGAACTGAAAAATAGAATAACTAAAAATAAGAACTCATTGGGTATTTTTGAGAGCTGACTTGGTACCCACATAAAGAGAATTAATCAACTGGAAGACAGGTCAGAAGGAAAACTCCAGTCTGAAGCTTGTGTGTGCGTGTGCACACACAGACACACACACATACACACATGCATGTACAGAGTGGGGGTGGGAGGGTGGTGGACAAGAAATATAAGTGTAAGTGAATAAGCATAAGCACAGACAAGGAGCATCAGATCCAAAATACATATAATTGAGTCCCAGAAAGAAAAAATACAGTATAGAGAGAGGATGGGACAGAAGCAATATTTTAAAAAAGATAATGACAGAATTTTCTGAAATTAATGAAAGATACCAAGCCACAGATTCAGAAGTGGTATGAACCCCAAGGAGGAAAAACAGAAGGAAAACACAAGTAGGCACATTTTAATATAACTGCTGGAAACCTAAGATGAAGAACAGAATTTTAGAACCAGGAAGAGAAAAAAAGACACATTACTTTCAAATGAGCAATAAGGAGATAGACATTGACGTCTTATGGAATAATGAAGTCCAAAAGAAGATGGAATGATATATTCAAAGGGCTGAAAGAAAACAAATGCCAGTCTAGATCCTTATATCTTGTAAAAATTATCCTCCAAAAGTAAAAGCAAAATTTTAAAAAATCCAGGTAAACAAAGTCTGAGAGCATTTATTGCTAATGGACCACAGTAAGGAAAATACTTAAGGGTGTTCTTTAGACAGAAGGAAATGATCCCAGATTGAAGCCCAGAGGTACAGGAAAGAATAAAGAGCAGTGGAAAGTTTCTAAATGTCTAAATGAGTACTGACTCCATAGAGAATAATGTTTGCTTTATGGGGTTTAAAATAGAATCAAATTATGGGACAGCACTAGTATGAAAGACAGGAGGGGGTAAATGGAGTTAAATTCTAAATTCCTTGAACTATCTGAAGTGTCATAGAGGCACTAATTTAAGGGGAACTCTGTTGTCAAGGATGCATGTTATAATCTCTATAGTAACTGCTAAAGGAATAGGAAGGGATGCATGGCTAATAAACTAGAAGGGGAAAATTGATAATAAACATTTTGATTTATACAAAATAAGCCAAGAAGGATGAAAAAAGGGGAACAAAGAAGAGATTGGAAAAACAGAAAACAGTGTGATGTTAGATCTATAACCAAATATATCCATTATCACATCCAGTGTGGGTAAACGAAATACTCCATGTTATAGATAGATTATCAGACTGGATGAAAAAAAAACCTCTAATTATATATTGCTTAGAAGAGCTACATCTTAAATACCAGGTGTCAGGAAGGTTGAAAGTAAAAAGATAGAAAAACATATATGTGCAAACACTAACCAAATGAAAGCTAATGTAGAAATACTCATTTCGGAAAAGTAGATTTTAAGGAAAATAAAACTTTAATAAAGTTAGAAGAAAAAGTGTTTATCATTCTAAAGGAGTCAGTCCAATAGGAAGATGTGACAAGATTAAATGTACTTAACCTCAAAGTATACAAAGCAAAAACCAACAGAAAATAAAGGAGAAATATACACATCCACAATCACAGTTGGAGGTTTGAACAAAGTGCTTCTTCAGAACAAGCAGATGAAATTAGTATAGATTTAAATGCAGCCTATAGTTGGCTCCTCAGCCATGGGAATCCCATGGCTCACACTGCGGACATGTGGCTCCAGTGTTTCAGTGTTGCCCTTTTTGGTGTGAGCGATGAGGACCTAGGGCCTGGCACCTCTGGCTACTCTTCCTTTCACCGTCTATATAAGTAATAAACTGAATCCAAAGGTGGTTTGTTGTATTTTTACCAGATGAATCAGTCAGTGCTTGCCCTTGCCTTGTTTTGTGTGTGTGTTAGAAATCAACGACAAAAAGATAAATAGAAAATCTTCAAAAGCTTGGGAATTTAGCAGAAATGTCTAGCCTTCAATATAAATACATGAAAAGAAGAGGTTGAACTGAACATCAATAGTCTAAGTTGGGGTTTGGCAAATTATGGCCCATAGGCCAATTCCAGCCTGCCTGTTTTTGTGTGATGCATGGGGTAAGAACAGCTTTTACATTTTTAAACAGTTAAAAAAGAATGTGACAGAGACCGTACATGGCTTGCAAAGCCTAGTGTGTTTACTATCTGTCCTTTTGCAGAAAAATTTGCCAATCCCTGATGGAAAAATTTGCCAATCCCTGATGTTAATTAGTTAAAAAGAACAGCAATTTAAACCAAAAGATAACAAAGGAAGGAAAAAAAGGAACAAAAAATGGTTAAAACAAAGAAAAATCAGTGAGATGATAGAACTATAACCAAATATACTAAGCATTTATAAAGATAAGACCAGAACTTCATGAAATAGGCAACTAACAATAGAAAGAATTAATAAAGCCAAAAGGTCATTCTTTGGAAAGATTTAACATAATCAAGAACCCTGGAAAGACAGATCTATCTCTCTCTCTGTCTCTATCTCTCTCCATCTCCATCTATATGCAAAAGAAGCCAGACACACAAGAATATATATTGTATGATTCCATGTATACAAAGTTCAAGAACAGAAAAAACTAATCTAAGGTATTAGAAGCCATGGTTGTGGTTACCTGTGGGGAGAAGGAAAGTTAGTGACAGGAAGAAGGAAAGAAAGGGACTTACGGGCTACTGATAATGTCATAGTTTCTGATTTGTTGTCAATGATGGTTATCAGTGATGAAGTATGAGAATTCATTAGACTGTATACTTATAATTTTTGTAATTTCTATGTGCATGCAATACTTCAATAAGAATGTTTAAAACATTATTTTTTTTGGTTTTAAATTGCAAATACTTTGTAACTGACTTTGTACCAGGTTTTGCACAATATGACATGTTAGGTGGCTACTTAGAATACATTTGATTTTAAAAGCATCTGGGGATAGAAACTAGAAGACTGGGAGGAAGGGGAGATGGAGAGGCTTTCCACTGAACAGCATTTTGTCCCTATTAGGGTTTGTATTATGTGCATGCTTTACTTATTAAAAAGAAATGAACTATTAAAAAGCAGGGGAAAAGTTATTAATATGTAACAAAATATAAATAGCATATTTATAAATACAAATACAAAAATATAAATAAGTATGTAGTTTTATACACTTGTACCTTTTAAATTAGTCAATTATGATTCATTCTTAGTCCAAATTTAATACCAAATTAAAAGCAATGGTATTTATTCTTATAGGCCTGATTATTATCACCAAAATAATTCAGGCAAGAAGAAGAGGGAAGTATGCTAATAGTTCCAAAATCACGACATAAGCATTAACAGTTCACAACAAACCGTTAGAGGAACAACCATGACTAATAAAGCAAATGACACACAGTGACAGAATAAAACTTCCTAAGTATCAGGAAATAAAAAGAAAATGAATCTGAAACTGGTCTTTTCCAAGAGCTTATCAGTAGTCCATTGGGATCTTTCCAGATGGCCTTTGGCACATCTAGTCCTCAACACCGAAATGAGATAAAATTACATTGTGTGGAGGGCATAAAACTGCCATGTGCATGAAGTATTGATAACTGCCCTCTACTGGGGCCCTTTTATGTGCTTGGTGCTGTACATACATGATTTCATTTAATCACACCACCATTTTACATCTGTAGAAACTGAGGCTCAGATTTAAACTCCTTTGTCCAGTGATCCCAGCAGGCCAGGAAGTGGTGGACTAGAACTTGGATACAGGAGAGTCTAACCAGCTTCAGCAAATTTCACAGAAACACTTCAGCTGATTGATAGTCCAATCAGCCCTGACGACAATTTCCCTCCCCTGCCAGTAGCTGCTTCTATCTTCTTCCATGTATGGTAGCCAGACTCCAAGACAGCCCCCAGAGATCCCACCTACTGTTACTTACACCTTTGTGCCATCCCCTCCACATTCTACCAGGGTTGGTTTGTGTGCCCAGATATGGCAGAAGTGATGGGATGTCTCATCCAAGATTACATTGTGAAATACTGTGGTTTCCACCTTGGGGTCCCTCTATCCCTCTCCCTCTGTCTCTCTTTCTAAATCAACTCACATCTTCTGAGGATACTCAGGCATGTAGTGAGACACTGACATCCCCCAATAAGCGCCAGTGAAGAGTGGAGACCTGCCAGCTACCATGTGAGGAGCCTGGAGCAGATCCCCCAGCCCCAGTCAAGCTTCAGATGACATAGCCCCAACTTGACTGCAACCTCATGAAAGACGGAGCCAGGACCACACAGCTAAGCCATGCCTGGGTTCTCAGTCCTCAGAAATGGTGTGAGAAGATATATGATTGCTGGTTTAAGCTGCTAAATTTTGGGATTATTCAGTATGTAGCAATGCATAACGAATACACCATGACACTAGACTTTGATGACATAAACATTCCTAATTTTAAGAAGAAGTGCTGCAGGATATCACTACATGTGCACCAGAATGGCTGAAGTAAAGAAGACGACAGTACCAAGTGTTGGCAAAGATTATGGAGCAACTGGAACTCTCATGCATCATTACAGTGGGAGTGTAAAACAGTACAAACATTATATGAAAAGGTCCTGCAGTTTCTCTAAAACTGAACACATACCCACCTATGATCCAGCTATATCTACCTATGATCCTAGATATCTACTCCTATGTATTTATTCAAGAAAAATGAAATCACATATCCATAAAAAGACTTGTACAAGAATGTTTGTAGCAGTTTTATTCATAATAGCCAGATGTGGAAACCACTCAGATGCCCATCAAACAGTGAACAAATAAATGAACTGTGGTATATACACATAATTGTAAGACCACTCAGCAATGAAATGAACTACTGATACACAACACAAATGAATCTCAGAATCATGCTCAGTGAGATTAACAGACACAAAACAGCACATACTGATGATTTGATTTTTGTGAGGTTATGGAACAAGCAAAACCAATCAAGATGGAAAAAAGTTGGAACAATGGTCACTGGGGGTTGGGGAGATGTGGGGATGAGTTTTGACTAGGAAAAGGAGTGAGGGAACTTTCTGAAACTATGGTAGTACTTTATATTTTGTTAACAGTTTGGGTCACACAAGTGTGTGTATTTTGCAAAATTTGTTAGTGGTACACATAAGGTTTGTGCATTTATTGCATGGATTTTACTTAAAAAAGAAGCATAAACAAATATTGTACCCTAGTCGATGGTATTTAAGGTAAAATGTAAGTGACATATCTGCAACTTATTTCAAAATACATGAAGAATTAGATGGATTGATGGGTGGAGAGAAGAATGGATAGAGAGAAAATACATTTGATAAAGCAAGTAGAATAAAATGTTGACTGTAGAATCTAGGTGGTAGGTGCATGGGCATCCACTGTATAAGTCTTTCAACTTTTCTGCATGTTTTCACAATGTAATCTTGGACGGGACATCCCATCACTTCTGTCATATCTGGCACACAAACCAACCCTGGTAGAATGTGGAGGGGACAGCACAAAGTTTACTTTCATGTAATCTAGTGCAGGACATATGAGAGAAGTGAGGTCTGTCTGTATGAAACTGTTTATAACTTGGGGGTGCTAGACAGTGTCTATTTTGACAATGTTTTCATGGACTTGGAATATAATGTTTATACTTGTTTCATGTCAGTTTTACTCTCTACCTCAGAAAGAGATGAGTTCATCAGACGCCATTCATGTGGAGTCCTCATCAGCCCTACCCTGGATATGCATTTCCAGGGTGGTTAATGCTAACTGGACATTTCAAAAAGGAGACAGTGGGGTGTGTACAATGCTTTGGGAAACACTGGCCCAGGGACTATCTCATTCAACCTAAAAGAATGTAAATGTTACAATTCTAAGGTTTAGAGCATGAGTTGGGCTTCTAAAAGTTGATTTAGCTGAAGGTTAAATGTGAGACTCACAAGCAACTGAAGATCTGAAAACTGTGACATTTGTTCACTTTAGGCTGTCTGGCATTTGCAAGGACAGCTGTGGCTACACATGGAGGTCCTTTGGGAAGGGCACTCTCCCCTCAGTCACCTTGCTCACCCAAGCACAGGAGGAACATCCTCTGCCCAGATGCTTGTTGGTCTTCCCCGAGCATGGAGAAGGGGAGCACAGTCATTTCAGCCATAAGTGAGGACAGTGATACCCCATATCCCAGATTCCAGGTGCTGTCTTTAATAGCTTTATATAATTGACATGGAATAAAATGAACATATTTGAAGTATACAATTTGGTAAGTTTTTACATACGTATATACTACAAAACCATCACCACAATCAAGATAGTGAACACATCCATCATTTTCAAAAGATTCCTCAGGCTGCTTTGTGATCCCTCTGGCCTGCTCCCCCTCGCGCTGTCTGAGGCTATCACTGATCTGTTTTATGTCATTATGGATGAGTGTGCATTTTCTGGAGTTTTATATAAGTGGAATTGTACAATATGTACTGCCTGGCTTCTTTCACTCAGCATAATTATCTTGAGACTCATCAATGCTGTTGCATGTATGGATAGTTCAGTCCTCTTGATTGCTGAGTAGTATTCCCTTGTATGGCTATACCATATATTTTTTATCTATTTATCTGTTGATGGACATTTGAGTTGTTTCTAGTTTTTAGCTGTTACAAATAAAGACAAGAATATCTGTGTACAAGTTTTTGTATGGACAAATGCTTTCTGTTCTGTTTGCTAAATAAATACCTAAGAGTGAAATTGATGGGTTACATGCTAAGATACATTAATTTTTAAGATGCCACCAAATTGTTTCTGAGTGGCTGCAGCATTTCGCATTGCCACAAGTGTACGAGGATACCAGTCCCTCCACGCGCTTGCCAAAACTTGCTATGGTCAGTATTTTTGGCTTTAGTCATTCAATAAATGTGTAGTAGTACCTCATTCTGGTTTTCATTTGCATTTCTCTAATGACTAATAATGTTGAGCTCCTTTTCATGTGCTTATTTGACACCCATTTATCTTATTTGGTGAAGTGGCTGATCAAATCTTTTGCTCATTTTTTAACTGGGTAGTTTTATTTTTAATTGAGTTTTGAGAGTTCCGTACACATATTTTAGAAACAAAACCTTTATTAGATCTATGGTTTGCAAGTATTGTCTTCCAACGTGTGGTTTATCTTTTAGTTTTCTTAACACTATAAAAAGCAGTTTTTAATTATGATGAAGTCCAATTTATCATTTTTTCTGTTATGAATCATGTTTTTGGTTTTGGTCCTATCTAAAAAATCTTTGCCTAGGTGAGTTAACTAAGATGGCAACACAGGAGGCTTTGGAGCACCCCCCTTCTACAGATGCACTGAAAGTACAACTAAACACAGAGCAATGCCCTCTGAGAGAGATCCAGAAATAAGTCATGTGAGTCACATATCCAGTGAACAAGAAAATACCCACATTGAAACAGGAAGAAAAGGCTGAGACACAATCTTGCCATAAACCCTACCTTAGCACAGCATCATACATTTGGGAGGGGAATCTCTAACCCCCAGCTTCTTCCTGAGGAACAAAGGGTTTGGACCCCACATTTAGCTCCTCAAATTTTAATACTCCCATCTGAGAAATGGACCCCACCCAAACACCTAGATGTGAAAGCCAGTGGGGCTTGTATCCAAGAGACCCACAAGACTATAGCAAACAAAGAAGCAGTTCTTAATGGGCACCTCACTGTATATATCCCCCCACCACCAGGACTCAGTGCAGAGGGAGAAGCAAAAATGTCCATCTCCCAGTCTGTGCCTGAAAAGGGTCTGTTTATCTGTGTACTTTAAAAGCTGCTGCCTGAGGGCCAGGTTTCTAATTTAGCATGCATCTAGGGGCCAGCTATGATGCTCCCTGAAGACCTAGGAAGCTGGCAGACACCCTATCCATCTTCTCCCTCCAGCCCACTCCAAGTCACCAGTATCTCCCTGGAGGAGCCTGTAGCCTCATCTGCACCCTAGCTTCTATGGCTGCCACCTGAGGGATAGGTCCCTGGATTGTCTGGATCTGAGCGCCAACAGGGCTTCCACTCATGAATTCCACAGGACTAGAGAAAGTGAATTGGTTCTTAACAGGTTATCATCCCAAGGCCCCGTACAGAGGGAGCAAGCTAAAATGCCACTCTCTCAGCCTTTCCCTGAAAGGGGTTTATCTGCATATTTTAAAAGCTGCTACTTGAGGGAGAGAAGGTATCTAGGGGTTGGAAGTGATCTTCCCCAGAGACTGGGGAAACTGATGGACACCTCCCCCACCTTCTTCCTCCAGCCTGCTCCAACAATAAAACCAAGACACCAATATTTCCCTGGAAGGGACTTGTACACATGCCTAGAGCCCCATATTTTGTGGCTACTGACTGAGGAATGGACCCCAGGATCTCCTCACTTTGATAGCCAATAGTACTTACATTCATAAGTCCCACAGGACTGTAGCAAATGAAGAAGCAGTTCTTAATGGGTACAGGAGCACACCCCCACCTCCACCCCACCCCAACACACACACACACACACACACACACACACACACCATAGCTATATACCCAGGCTTGGCACAGAGGGAGCAGGAAAAAATGGCCCATCTCTCAGTTTGTCCCTGGAAGGGACAAACTATATACTATATACTTCCCCAGCAGGTGCCTGTGGGTCCAGCTTCTAATTGGCCTGCATCTAGGTGCTAACTATGATCCTTCCCTTGGAACATTGACAGGTCTTGGCACATTCTCAACTTCTGGGAGCCGCTAAGAACAAAAAAGGCATCATGGAAAAATCACAAAGTATTGAGAGACAATTAAAAGCTTAGGCTGGGCTGAATGATAAGATTCATCTAACTACACAAGACCACCCTGCCAAGACTGGGGGAGGTGGCTGTTTTATCTAATGCACAGACACTAACACAGAGAGTCAAGGAAGATGAAGAAATAGAAGAATATGTTTCAAATAGAAGAACAAGATAAATCTCCAGAAACAGATCTTAATGAAATGGAGATAAGTGATTTACATCATAGAGAATTCCAAATAATGGCCATAAAGTTACTCATCGAGGTCAAGAGAGCAACACCTGAACAAAGTAAGAATTTCAGCAAAGAGAAAATGTAAAAAAGTACCATGCAGAAATCACAGATCTAAAGAATACAGTAACTGAACTGAAAAATTCAGTAGAGAGGTTCAACATCAGACTACATCAAATAGAAGAAAGGATCAATGAACCAGAAGACAGAGCAGGGCATTCATCAAATCAGAGGAGCAAAAAGAAAAAAGGATGAAAAAGAGTGAAGAGATTTTTTGGGGACACAATCAAGAGGATCAATTACACATTACAGTGGTTTGAGAAGAAGAAGGGAGAGAAAGGGGCAGAAAGTTTATTCAAAGAAATAATGGCTGAAAACTACCCTAATGTAGGGAAAAGAACATCCAGATCCAGGAAGCCCAGAGAGTTCTAAACAAGCTCAATCCAAATAGACCCACACTGAGACATATTATAATGAAACTGTTAAAAGTTAAAGACAAGGAGAGAATCTTAAGAGCAGCAAGAGAAGAGCAATGTGTTAAGTACAAGGGAATCTCCATAAGACTATCAGCAAAATTTTCAGCAGAAACTTTGCAGGCCAGAAAGGAGTGGGATGGTATTCAAAGAGCTGAGAGGCAAAAACTGCCATCCAAAAATACTCTACCCAGCAAAGTTGTCCTTCAGAATTGAAGGAGAGATAAAGAGTTTTCCAGACAAACAAAAGTTGAACGCTTTCATTACCATTTGCCCAGCTTTACAAGAAATGTTAAAGGTAATTCTTCAAGATGAAACAAAAGAATGCTAATCAGTAACATAAAATATATGAAGTATAAAACTCACTAGTAGAGGTAAATATAAAGTTAAATTTTGAATATGCGAATTTTGTAATGGTGGTAGGTAAATCACATATAATTCTATCATAAAGGTTCAAAGACAAAAGTATTAAAAATAACTACAACTATAATAATTTGTTAATGGATACAGAATGTATAAAGAGATTTTGACAAAAAATATGAAATGTGGAGTGTAAAAATGTAGAGCTTTTGCATGTGTTCAAAGTTAAGTTGTATGAGCTTAAAATAGACTATTATAAATACAATAAGTTTTATGTAAGCCTCATGGTAACCACAAAGCAAAAGCCTATAGTAGATTTCCAAAAGATAAAATAAAAAAAAAGAATATCATTATAGAAAATCATCAAATCACAATGGAAGACAGAAAAAGAGGAAGAAAGGAACAAAGGAATTTTTTTTAAAAACCAGAGAACAATGAACAAAATGGCAAAAGTAAGTCTATATCTATCAATAATTACTTTGAATGTAAATGGACTAAATTCTCCAATCCAAAGAGTAGTTGAATGGATGAAAAAACAACACCCAACTATACGTTGCCTATAAGAGATTCACTTCAGTTTTAAGGACACACATAGTCTGAAAATGAAGGGATAAAGAAGATATGCCATTCAAGTGGAAACCAAAAGAAATCTGGGGTAGCCATACTTAGACAAAAACCACTTTAAGTCAAAAATGGTAACAAAAGACAAAGAAGGTTATTATATGATGATAAAGGGGTCAATTCATCAAGAGGACATAACATTTGTAAATAACTATGTACCCAACATAGGAGGACCTAAATATATAAAGCAAATATTAACAGATTTGAAGGGAGAAAAATACACAGCAAAACAATAATAGCAGGGCACTTCAGTGTCACACTTTCAACAATGGATAAATCATCTAGATAAAAAACAATAAAGGAATATCTGGATTTAAACATACTTTAGAACACATAAGCCTAACAGACATATACAGAACATCCCATCCAACAACGACAGATCACACATTCTTCTTAAGTGCACATGGAACATTCTCCAGGACAGATCGTATGTTAGGTCACAAAACAAGTCTTAAAAAATTAAAAAAGACTGAAATCATGCTACGTATCTTTTCTGACCACATTGGTATGAAACTAGAAATCAATTACAAGAAAACTGGAAAATTCACAAATATGTGGAGATTAAAAAACATGTTTCTGAACAACCAATGAGTCAAAGAAGAAATCAAAAGAGAAATCAAAAAAATCTTGAAACAAATGAAAATGGAAACACAACACACCAAAACTTATGATTTGCTGTAAAAGCAGTTTTATGAGGGACCTTTTTAACCATAAGTGCTTAAATTAAGAAAAAAGAAAGATCTCAATTAAATAACTTAATTCTACACCTCAAGGAACTAGAAAAAGGACTAAAACTAAGCCCATAGTAGAAGGAAAGAAATAACAAATATCAGAGTGGAAATAAATAAAATAGAAACCAGAAAAACAATAGAAAAAAATAAATGTAATTTAGAGCTGTTTTTTAAAAAGATAAACAAAACAGATAAATCTTTAGCTAGACTTAAGAAAGATAAGACTCAAATAAATAAAATTATAAGTTAAAGAGGACACATTACAACTGAGACCACAGAAATACAAAGGATCATAAGAGGCTGCTATGAACAATTATATGCCAACAAATTGGACAACCTAGGAGAAATAGAAAAATTCCTAGAAACATAAAACTTATCAAGACTCAATCATGAAGAAATAGAAAATCTGAACAGACTAATTACTAGTAAGGAGATTGAATCAGTAATCAAAAACCTCCCAACAAAGAAAAGTCCAGGACTAGATGGCCTCACTCATGAATTCTAGCAAATATTTAAAGCAGAACTAATGCCAATCCTTCTCAAACTCTTCCAAAAAAACAGAAGAGGAAGGAACACTTTCAAAATCATTTTATCAGGCCAGCATTAACGTGATACCAAAGCCAGGCAAGGACACTACAAGAAAAGAATATTTTTGACCAATATCCCTGATAAACATGATGCAAAATTCCTCAACAAAATATTAGAAAATTGAATTCAATAATACATTAAAAGGATCATACACCATGATCAAGTGGGATTTATTCCAGGGATGCAAGGATGTTTCAGCACCCACAAGTCAATAAATGTGATACATCACATTGATGCAATGGAGAATAAATATCATAACATGGATATCTATATCATCAATGGATCATCTCAATAGATGCAGAAAAAGTATTTGACAGAATTTAACTTCATTTCATGACACAAACTCTCAACAAAATGGGTATAAAGGAAACATACCTCAACATAATAAAGGCCATATAGGGCAAGCCCACAGCTAACATCATACTCAATGGTGAAAAGCTGAAAGATTTTCCTCTAAGATCAGGAACAAGACAAGGATGCCCACTTTCACCACTTTTATTCTGCATAGTACTGGATATCCTAGCAAGGGCAATTAGACAAGAAAGAGAAATAAAAGGCATCAAAATCAGAAGGAAGAAGCAAAATTGTCTCTATTTGCAGATGACGTGATCTTATGTATAAAAAATAATATTATATTTATAAAGACTGCACCAAAATGCTGTTGGACCTAATAAACAAATTCAGTAAATTTTCAGAATACAAAGTTAATATACAAAATCATTTGCATTTCTATATACCAACAACAAATTATCAGAAAGGAAAATTACAATAGCATTTATTTAGGAATAAATTTAACCACAGAGGTGAAAGATCTGTACACTTAAAACTATAAGACTTTGATGAAAGAAACTGAAGAAAACACAAATAAATGGAAAGACATTCCATTAAGTTGGGAGAGTTAATATTGTTAAAATGTCTATACTACCCAAAGCCATTTATAGATTCGATGTCATCCCAATCAAAATTACAAAGGTATTTTCTACAGAAGTAGAAAAAAATCCTAAAATGTGTATGGAATCACAAAAGACCCTGAATAGCCAAAGCAATCCTGAGAAAGAACAAAGCTAGAGGCATCCTACTTTCTGATTTCAAACTATATTACAAAGCAACAGTATTAAAAACAGTATGGTACTGGCATAAATGCATACACATAGGTGAGTGGAACAGAATAGAGAGCCCAGAACTAAACCTGCATGTATAAGGTCAACTAATTTCAACAAGGGTGTCAAGAATACACAATGGGGAAAGAATAGTTTCTTCAATAAATAGTGTTGGGAAAACTGGACAGCCACATGCAAAAGTATGAAACTGGATCACTATCTTACACCATATACAAAAGTCAACCAGAATGGATTAAAGACTGGAACCTAAGACCTAAAGACCTCTCAGAAGAAAATTAGAGAGTTGGCTCTTTGACATTTGTCTTGGCAACGATTTTTAGATTTGACATGAAAATCAAAAATAAACAAGTGGGACTACATCAAACTAAAAAACATTTGCACAGCAAAGGAAACCATCAGCAAAATAAAAAAGCAACCTATGGAATGGGAGAAAATATTTGTACCCACATATCTGATACGGAGTTAATATTCAAAATATACAAAGAGCTCCTATAACTCAGGAGCAAATCCCCCAAATAATCCAATTAAAAAATGTGCAAAGGGCCTGAATAGACATTTTTCCAAAGAAGACATACAAATGGCCAACAAATATATGAAAAGGTGCTTGACATCACTAATCATCAGGGAAATCCAAATCAAAATCATGATGAGATATCACCTCACACCTGTTAGGATGTCTATTTTAAAAAAGACAAGAGGGCTTCCCTGGTGGCGCAGTGGTTGAGAATCTGCCTGCCAATTCAGGGGACACGGGTTCGAGCCCTGGTCTGGGAAGATCCCACATGCCGTGGAGCAACTAGGCCCGTGAGCCACAACTACTGAGCCTGCGCATCTGGAGCCTGTGCTCCACAACAGGAGAGGCCGCGATAGTGAGAGGCCCGCACACCGCGATGAAGAGTGGCCCCCGCTTGCCGCAACTAGAGAAAGTTCTCTCACAGAAATGAAGACCCAACACAGCCAAAAATAAATAATAAATAAATAATAAATAAATTAAAAAAAAAATTAAAAAAAGACAAGAGATAACAAATGCTGGCAAGGATATGGAAAAAAGAGAACGCTTGTGAGCTGTTGGTGGGAATGTAAATTAGTATAGTCACTATGGAAAACAGTATGGAGGTTCCTCAAAAAATTAAAAATTTAACTACCATATGATCCAGCAATCCCACTCCTGAGTATTTATCCTATGGAGACAAAATCATTACCTCCAAGAGACACCTGTACTCCCGTGTTCATTGCGGCATTATTCACGATAGCCAAGATATGGAAACAACATAAATGTCCACTGATGGATGAATGGATAAAGAAAATATATATACACAATAGAATATTATTCAGCCTTAAAAAGGGAGGAAATCCTGTCATTTGCAACAGCATGGATGAAGCTGGAGGGCATTATGCTAAGTGATATAAGCCAGGCAAAGACAAATAATGTATGATCTCACTTATATGTGGAATCTTAAAAAAAAATTTGAACTCATAGAAACGGAAAGTAGAGAAGTGGTTTTCAGGGGTTGGGAGGTGGGGGAAATGGGGAGAGGTTGGTAAAAGGGTACAAACTTTCTGTTATAAGATGAAAAAGGTCTGAGGGGTTAATGTATTATGTGGTTCCTATAGTTGATAACACTGTATTGTAGAACTGAAATTTGCTAAGAGGGTAGAACTTAAATTTTCTTACAAAAAAAAGGAAAAAGGCAAACAGTTGATGGATGTGTTAATTAACTTGGTAAGGAAATCCTTTCACAGTGTATACATATATCAAATTATCATGTGTGTACTTTAAATATCTTGCAATTTTATTTTTCAATTAGATCTCAATAAAGCTGGAAAAAAAACTTTGCCTAACCTTAGGCCATTAAGATTTTCTCCTATACGTTTTTCTAAAATATTTTTGAGTTTTAGGTGTTACATTTAGGTCTATCATCCATTTTGTGGTAATTTTTGTATATGTGTGAGGTATAGTTCAAAGTAGGTTTTTTTGTACATGAATATCCCATTATTTCACTGTCATTTATTGAAAAGATTATTTTTTCTGCACTGAATTGCCTTCGTTTCTTTACTGGATTTCAGGAGTCAATATATATGAGCTATTTCTTGACTTACCAATGTTTCATTGATCTATTTCTCTAGCTTTATGCCAATTCCACATTCTTTTGATTATGGACCTTCATAATGATTCTTAATAACAGATATTGTTAGCCTGCAACTTTGCTCTAATTTTTCAAAGTTCTTTTGTTTATTCTAGGTTTTTGCATTTCTCTTTGAATATTAAAGTAGCTTGTCAATTTTTACAAGAAAATGCCTGCTGAGATTTTGATTGGGATTGTGTTGAGCTTAAAGATCAATTTGGGGAGAATGACATCTCAACAATATTGAGATGTCAGGGATGTGCAACATCTCTCCTTTCATTTAGGTCTTTAATTCTCTAAGCAATGCATTGTAGTTTCAGTGTATAGGTCTTACACACTGTTGTCAGATTTATCCCTAGTATTTGATATCTTTTGATGCTATTGAAAAAGTTATTTTTTGAAATTTCAATTTCCATTATTCATTGCAGATATATAGAAATGAAATTGACATCTGTATATTAATCTTGTATCCTGCAACACTGCTGAACTCACTTATTAGTTCCAATAACTTTTTGTAAATTCCACTGGATCTTATACATAGGTCATTATGCCCTCTGTGACTAGAGATAGCTTACTCTTCCTTTTCAATCTGGATGGTTTTTGAAATTATACTTTCTTGCTTGACTACACTGGCTAGAATCTCCAGGGAAATGTTGTATATAGTGGTGAGGGTTGGCATCCTTGTCTTGTTCCTGGTCTTAGTGCGAAAGCATTCTTTCTTTCAACAGTAAGTATCTTGGTAGCTGTAGGGCTTTTTGTTTGCTTATTTGTTTGTTTTGTAAATGCTCTACATTAGATTGAGAAAGTACCCTTCTATTCCTAGTTTTCTGAGAGTTTTTATTTAGTTTTTAAATCAGGAATGAATGTTGGATTTTGTCAGACTCTTCACATTCCTATTGAGGTGATCATATAGTTTTCTGTGTTTTGGTTTGTCAATATGGTAAATTACACTGATTGATTTTTGAATGTTAAATTAGTTTTGCATTCTTGGGATAAAACCCACTTGGTCATGATGTATTATACTTTTTATGTATTACTGAGTTCAATTTGCTAAAAATTTATTTAGAGTTTTCATATTGATCTTCATGAGGAACATCTGCTCTGGACCGTTTGGTTTTGTATTAGGGTACTCTGGCCTCATAGCATGGATTGGGAAGTATAGCTCTTCTTTGATTTTCTGGAAGAGTTTGTGTAAAACTGCTATAATTTCTTCTATGTGTGGTAGAATTTACCAGTGAAGTGTCTGTGCCTGCAGTTTTCTTTGTGTGAAGGCTTTTAACTCCAACTTAAATCACTTTAAAAGATAGAGAGATATCCAGGTTATTTACTTTTTCTTGCATCGGCTTTGGTAGTTTGCACTTTTCAAGGAATTTGTCAATTTCATCTAAGTTGTTGTAATTATTAATATAAACTTGTCCATAATATTCCCTTATAATACTTTTAGTGTCTATACAATCTGTATTAAGGTAATTTCTCATTCTTTATATTGTTAATTTATCTTCTTTTTCCCTGATTATCTGGCTAGAGGTTTATCAGTTTTATTGATCTCAATGAATTTACTCTTGAGTTCATTGAGTTGTCTATTATTTTTCTCTGTTCTGTTTCATTACTTCTATTCTGATATTTATTGTTTCATTGCTTCTGCTTACTTTGGGTTTAATTTGCTCTTCTTTTTCTAGTTTTTAAGGTGGAAACTGAGGTCATTGATTTGAGGCCTTTCTTTTTTTCTAACAAGGTTAGTGATAGAAATTTCCCCTACGTACTGCCCATTTCTTCAGTTATTTTTTTCTGTCCCTTACGCCCCTCTTCAGGAATTCCAATTACACATATTTTAGGTTGACTGCACTTCTTCCACAACTCACTGACATGTTTTGAATTTCTTTATTTTCTTTGTCTCATTTTGGATAGTTTCTATTGTTATGCCTCTGTTTATTAATCTTTGTTTTTCTGTAATATTCAATCTGCTCTTAATCCCATTGAGTTAATTTTTAATCTCATGTAGTTTTCATATCTGGAAGTTTGATGTGGGTCTTTAAAAATATCTTCTACATCTTTACTTAAATTTTTGAACATACAGAATACAATTTATTCAACTCTGCTGTTTTTACAACTTTTAATAACTCTTAATGTCCTTGTCTGATAATACTAACATCTATGTCAGTTCTAGGTTGGTTTTGATTGAATAATTTCTCCTTATTATGGGTCATACTTTCCCGCATCTTTGCATTCCTGCTAACTTTTGACTGGATGACACACAATGTGAATTTTATATTGTTTGGTGCTGAATGAGTTTATATTCCAATAACTATTACTCAGCTGTGTTCTGGAATGTAGTTACATTTCTTGGAAACAATTTAATCCTTTTGGGTCTTGCTTCTGTGGTTTGTTAGGTGTGACCAGGGCAGTTTTTATTCCAGGGTTAATTATTTGCCATTACTGAGGCAACACCCTTCTAGAAATCACACTCGGTGCTTTTCCTATTTGATGGGTGGGCACAGACACTGTACTTAGCTCTGTGTTGCTGGTGGGCACTGTTCCCTCTAATCTTAGTTGGTTCTTTCCCCAGCTGCACGTAACTTCCTTACACACATGCCAAGTAGCAGAGGCAAACCCTTGGTACATTGCTGGCGTTCTCCCTGTGCATCTCTCTCCTCTCTGTGCTCTGATCTCCTTCACTCCCCGACCCTCAGCTCTGACTCCTCATGACAGGCAGTCTGCTGGGCTCCATCTCGGATCCTTCTCTCCACACCACATCCTGGAAACACTCTCAAGGCCATGAGCTTGGCAACCACAGGACTACCCTTGTATGTTTCCCATCTTTCAGGGATCACCTTCCTTCATTGTCTAAAGTTCAGTGGCTTGTTTCTTACACACTGCTCTCTTCTCTTGTCTCAAGCATGAGGGTAAGCCCATTTCCTAATGCTCCATCTTGGCTGGAAGCAAAAGTTTCCTGATGCTGTTTTTAAACTATTGTTATGGAAAGTTGTATAAGCATACAGAAATATACAGATTGTTATGAACCCATGTGCATCCATTACCCAGTTTTAATAAATAATCAGCTCACGGCTAATCTTGTTTCATTTCTAATCTCACCCATTCCCCCACCTCCCAAATCTCAGAGTGATACCATTTCATCCATCAATATTTCAGTGTGTGTATATTTCTTAGCATAACCTCAGTAACAATATCACACCTAAAACTAATTGACAATAATTCTTTAATAGCATCAAGTATTGAGCAGTGAGCTGCTTGACTAGGGAGCAGGAAGAGGCTGGGAGAGTGGCAGTGAGGACACTTGGAGGGGGTTAAAGGGACACAGATCCTACTAACTGCATCACATACTCCGTTAAGAAATCCACCCACAAGCTGCTGGGGATGCCTCTTCAACGAAATTCCATTTAGTCCGTGTTATTGAGTACACGGGGCTGGGAGCCCTGGAGGAACATGCCTATCAGGGGAGCAAGGTAGAAGAACACAAAAAGGTGGGTAGCTCAGGTGGAGACATCCTCCAGAAAGACTGCAATGGATGTGGTTGGCTTTCCAGAGAGAAAGCATTTAATTTCAAGCAGCCAGTGATGGTACTTGGGGTTACAATCTTCCCTAAGGGAAAGGAAACGAGGGATCTACTTAATTGATTAGTGTGCCAGAACAGAACTACCACACATGGTCCTAATGGTCTCAGTTTGTTTCCACAAGTATTTAAATACACTCACCCGTCTAAGCAGAAAATGTTTCCTCCTGAATGGGACCATGCCAAAGGAGGTGTCTTGGAAATTGGATCCTGGGCAGGACTTTTTTTTTGGTTATTTCAAATACGACTAATCTAATGGCAGAGCTACCCCTGCTGGGGACAGGACAGTAGGGGGAGGAACCTGTGGTTTCATTTCAGTAACCATTTCAGTAATCATTTCTAGATTCACAGGTAATCCCGGCTCTGGCCAGAGGCCATCAGACCTTCTCCTCTAATTCCCACTCAGGATTCACAGTCACCAGCCTGCTTTTTTCTTCCCACTCAGGGATGTGGGACTTGCTCACAGCAGCCCTCTAATCATGCAAATTTGAAAAAAGTTAGAGCAGTGAATTCTCCTGGTAAATCAGGTGACGTGTGTTCAAGACTGGGCTTCAGATCTAGCTTGACTGCAGAGAAAGGATGCTCTGGGTAAATACGTGTGGTGAGTCTGGCCTTGGGACACTTTTATTTCTCACTGTAATTAAAAGTGTGACCATTCTGGAGCCCACTTTGGTTTCCTGGGTGTTTAATAAGTTAGTGTGGCTCTTGGAGCCAAAGCATCCTGGGTCAGCCACGGCGACTGGCCAGGCTCCAGGCAGAGGGCCTTTGGGCTCCTCCCACCTGTGAAATGCTCCATGGTAGCCCTGTGGGTTTGCTGTGGGTGGATGACCAGCTGTCAGGCTAAGGAGAGACTTCTGCTAAACACATGCTCCCCTGAGTTGCCTCCATCTCTCCCCCATTTCTTGGGTGTATGCTTTGGAGCATTACTGCATTTATCCAAGTCAGCAGCTGCTGTCCCTGTATCGTAGGAACATTTTCAAAGGCCAAACGTAAAGGTTAATGGAATTACCTGTCAATATGACTGGCAAGTGATTGGGAGTTACCTCTCCATACGAGCTGGACCACCATTTGCAAATTTCCAAACTAAATATACTTCAAACCCAAGGAACCCAGTATTGGAAAAGGGTATATTTCCTCATAAACAACTCTAGAAACTTTGGTTATCAAATTACCAACTCAACTGGTCAACATACATGCATCTTAAAATACGTGGACAGCTTCCCTACATGCATATATATTTTTGAGAATACGATTTAACTCACTTGTCACCATTGTCCTTAATTTTGCAAATTCCACAAAGATTCTGAAAAATTAGACTAGGGACATGTGAGATGTTAATTTCCAGTTAATGTTTTTTCTAAATGCAACCTGGCTTCTTTGCTCAAGGATTTTTTCCCCCATGGATGGCAACATAAGTGAGGCATGGAAAGAATATCTTGGTAAAGCTGCAAGGCCTGAAATTCACAGTTATTGTTAAAGTGTGAGAGTTGCTTTCTCTTTAAGTAGGGAACTGACACTTTAAGAACTCATGTGTTTGGCCTCCCACTCGAAAATCTTTTTAACCAACTTTTAATATATGTCAAGTGGCTAGACAGTGCCTGGCACATGAATGTTAGCTATTAGTTCTAGTTTTTGAATAGTCTTTGTGGTCTCTTGAAGTGGTATTTTATTTGAAAAGTTAATTAGTCACATCATAAAATGGGTTACTCAAACATTCCTCCAGTGATTCATTAAAATTCTTCCGAATGGACATAGCATACGAAATGCTGCTACACTCTACAAGGACACAGTGGATACAGGAATCAATGGTAGGTGATCCGGTTTTGCAGAGAAACCTGGTATTTGGTGTCACAAGTGGATTCACGTGTGGTTCTGCTATGTCCTGACTATGTAACTTCAAGGAATTTTCTTGGCCTTGGTTTTCTTGCCTATACAATGGGAAAGCTAAGACTTTGTTAATGTGTTGCATGGATTAAATGAGACATCACATTTAAAGAGCCTAGTGTCTGATATAGAACAATGTACCATAAATGCTAACTACTGTCATCAATGCTACTGCTCTTGTTTTTAAGAACTTGTTTTTCTTTATATTTTATATATCCCTTTAATTTAATCAGGAAAACTCCCTTTAGATTGGTTCCATTATTATCCTTTTTTAAAAACTGAAGTATGGTTAATTTACAATGTTGTGTTAATTTCAAATGTATAGCAAAGTGATTCAGTTATATGTACATACACACATATATATGTATATATGTATTTTTTTCTTTTTCAGATTATTTTCCAAAGAACTTCTAATTTAATGAGGAAAAAAAGTATGTGATCAATTATCAAATAAGACACAACCAAATATCTGTTGTAATAGAAGTCTACAAAGTTCTGAGGAATGGCAAGGAATGACCAATTCATTCCAACTCTTCCTAGAAACTTCTTTCCCGGGTATCCACTCTCTCATACCTCAAATCTTTGTTCAGATTCCATTTCTTTTAGTGAGGCCTTCTCTGACAACCCTAACTTAAAATTGCACCCATACCCGCACCTGCTCCCCTTATACGGGTTTCTCCATGGCATTAACCACTAAAATACCATCTAACTCATTTATGCTGTTTATTGTTTGTCTCCATGCGCATGAGGATTTCCATCTGGTTGCTTGTTCCTGGTTCCCAGCAGCCAGATCACACTATTGAGGGGCTAGCATGTGCCAATGGTGGGGGAACAAAGTGGGCAAAACCTGGAATGGCCCCTGCTGTCATGGAGCTTGTGATCTAACTAGGAAGAGGAGCAGAATAAAGAGTGAGACAGAGTGTGTGTGGGGGGGAGTGGGCAGCACTAGACATGAGCTTAAACACAAGCACAGAGGTGGATGGTGTGTCTGGGGAGAAGGATGGTGAAGGGATGCAGTGGGAGATGAGGTAGAAGGGATGGAGCAGGGCTGGATGCTGCAGGGACTTGAGTGGCTTGTGGAGGAGTTTATTCTGCAGGTAGAGGGGATATCAGAGGAATCTGGGAAACAAAGTCACCCAAACTGACCTTTGTTTCAGAGGGACCACTTGACCAACTGGCAAAGGGAAGCCTGCGGCCAGGTAAGGACACACCCTTTCACCCAGAGGCTGACTGTTGTTCACTTCCTCTGCCTTTGTCTCTGCTTATCCCGTTGTCCTTATCCTGTCTTTTTTGCCAGATTTCTGCTGTACTGTGATTCCCATCACTGTGTGTTTTTAACTTTTTATTTTGAAAAAAATAAATTAATTAAAAACACACAATAGTTTTTTACTTTACTCTTTTTAAAAATTGAAGTATAGTTGATTTACAATGTTGTATTAGTTTCAGATGTATAGCAAAGTGATTCAGTTATACATACATACACACATATATGTATAGATATATATACATTTTTTCAGACTCTTTTCCCTTATAGGTTATTACAAAATATTGAGTATAGTTCCCTGTACTATACAGTAGGTCCTTGTTGGTTATCTGTTTTATGTATAGTAGTGTGTATCTGTTAATCCCAAACTCCTAATTTATCCCTTCCCACCTTTCCCCTTTGGTAACTATAAGTTTGTTTTCCATGTCTGCGGGTCTTTTTCTGTTTTGTAAATAAGTTCATCTGTATCATTTTTTAAGATTCCACATGTAAGTGATATCATATGATATTTGTCTTTCTCTGTCTGGCTTATTTCACTCAGTATGATAATCTCTAGGTCCATCCATGTTGCTGCAAATGGCATTATTTCATTCTTTTTTACATGAATAATTGAGTAGTATTCTATTGTGTGTATATATATACTACGTCTTCTTTATCTGTTCATCTGTCGATGGACATTTAGGTTGTTTCCATAAAAACACACAAATAGTTTAAAAAACACTACAGAGAGGGTCCATGTAACTTTCACCCAGCTTCTGCCATCACTGAAATTTTTTTACCCTTAGAAAGATCTGAGACCTCACAATGAAATAGTTTGTTCTTTGAAACACTGACTTTTAGAAAAATCTTGACCCAAATAACTTTGACAACTTAAAGAACCCACCATACGTAGGTAACCATGACCTTCCCACTTGTAAAAACAGAAAACAGGTTCCAGGGTATAGGAAGGAAGGACACCCCACTGCGTCTCTCCTACTGAAAGCAGCTATTCACCTGCTACCATTACTTCATTATTACTTTACCTATTACTTCATTATTCAGAGAAGTAATGAGAGCAGGCAGACTGAGGAAGAAGACCACAGAACTGGTGGTGAGTTTATCACTTTTTATTTCCAGTCTCTCTGACGTGAACTCAGGGCAGCCCAGAACTCAGAAGTGGGCATTGGTTCCAAGAGGAGACCTCTCCTCTGGCTCAAGAAGCAGGAAGGGGGTCTACAATGTTCAGAGAGAGTGTAGAAGCCCCTTATTTATCTTTTTTTTCTTAAATTTTTTCCCTCAGTTCTCTTGTGCCCCAGACCTCAAGCAATCCTGTGGCAGCAATGGGAGATGGCAGGAAATCAGAACAGGAAGGCAGAGAACCTTCCTCTCTAATCAGAGGAGCTGTGGATCCCAGTGGGTGTGGTGAGCCCCACTGCTGTTGCTCTCTCTCCGGCCTCTGCTCAGCTCTGAGATGGGTGCAGTCAAATCAAGTGTGCAGGACTGCAGGGCAAACACAGCCTCAGGGTGCTGGCTGAAGGGCTGGAGAGCAGAGTCCCAGGGACGCAGAACTATCGAGGCGATTATAAGGCAGGAGCCTGGGAAAGCAACCCCTTAAAGTTGTTTATGAACTCTTGGGCTTACCCCTGAACTGCACATGTATGGATCTGACCCTGAATAGACTCCAGAGACTTGGAGCAGTAAAATATGGGACAGACGACTTGCCTAAGTCCCAGACTGGCCAGTAGGTGGTACATACACCAGACAGATCCAACAGCACTTCTCAAAGACTTGAAGTCGAAACCACGATCCACAGAAGTCTTGGGGAACTGAGGACTTGTGGTCTGAACCCTACTGGGTTAATTACTTCCTAAAACAAAAATAACAATATCTGCCATAAGATTTAAAAAACAACCAAAGTCTCAAAACATAATATTCAAAATATCTAGGATACAATTGAAATTTACTCACTATACCAAAAAACCCAGGGAAATCTCAATAGCAATGCTGGGATGCCACAGATATTGAAATTATCTGACCAAGACTTTAAAGCAGTTATTATATTTTCCAACCAGTAAGAGAGAGCAAACACTCTTGAAAAATACAGAAAGTCTCAGCAAAGAAACAGAAGATATAAAGAAGAATCAAGTGGAAATGTTAGAAATGAAAAAATTTGACAACTAAAATAAAAAATCATTGGATGGGCTCAGTAACAGAATGGAGATGACAGGGGATTCAGTAAATTTATAAGCAGATCAACAGAAGTTGTCTAATCTGAAAAATTGACAGAGAAATGATTGGAAAAGAAAGTGAGTAGAACTGTATCGACCTGTAAGACAATAACTAAAGGTCTAACCTTTATATCATCCAAGTCCCATTAGGAGAGGAGAAAAATGTGTAGCAGAAAAAATCTTTAAAGAAATAATGGCTGAAAGGCTGGTTTACTATTAGAAGGCAATCAATGCAATACATTATATTAGCAGTTTAAAGAAGAGAAACAACTCAATCATATCAGCTGATGTAGAAGATGCATTTGAAAAAAACTTAACAACTATTTATGATAAAACTTTCATCAAACTAGGACCAGAAAGGTATTTCCTTCACCTGACAAAGAATATCAACAAAAACCCATTCTACATAAAGCTGAAAGACCGAAAGCTTTCCCCCTAAGATCAAGAACAAGGCAAGGATGTTCCCTTTCACCACTCTTATTCAACCTTTTACTGGAAGTCTTAGCCAGTGCAATAAACAGGAATAAGTGAAGAATAAGAGTAAGGTAAGAAAAATAAATAAAAGGCATACATTGGAAAGGAAACAACGTAATTGTCTACATAGAAAATTTCAAGGAATACACACACAGACACACACTCTTGAACAAATAATTGAGTTTAGTAAGATTGCAGGATATGAGGACAACATGGAAAAATCAATTGCATGTTGATTATATACAAGCAATGAACAATTAGAAACTGAACTTAAAAAAAATACCATCTATAGAAGTTCAATTCCTCCCTAGATATATACCTTACAAAATATGTATAGGATCTGATATGCTAAAAACTACAAAATGTTCATGAAAGCACTCAAATAAGGCTTAAATAAATAGAAAATATAACTACACTGACTTCATGGGTTGGAAGACATAACATAGTTAGCATTGATTTATAGATTTAACATAATTCCAATAAAAATTCCAACAGGAAACTTTATAGAGGTAACCCAATCCTCAAGTTTATATGGAGAGGCAAAAAAATAGGATACTTGAAACACTTTTGAAAAAGAATAATAAAGTTGGAAGAATCATGCTGATTTTAAGACTCACTACAAAGCTATGGTAATCAAGACGGTGTAGTATTGGCAAAGGAATGGACATATCGATCAGTGGAAGTGAACCGGCATCAATAAATAGTTTCCTACAAATACACTCAGTTGGTTTGTGACAAATGTGCAAAGGCAATTCAAAGGACAAAGGATAAGCTTTTCAAAAAATGGTTTGAACAACTTGTCATCTATATGCATAAAAATGAACCTTACCCTAAATCTCACATGTTATACAAAAATCAACTCAAGATGACTCAGAGATCTAAATGAAAACACAAAAGTATAAAACTTTTAAGAGTTCACATAGGAGAAAATCTTCATGACCTGGTTATGCAAAGGTTCTTAGACATGTCATCCAAAGCATGATCCATAAAAGAAAAAAAAATGATAATTGGACTTCGTCAAAATTAAAAACTTCTGCTCTGCCAAGGGCATTGCTAAGAGAGTGAAAAGTCAAGC